>NC_143052.1:225262045-225413560 GCF_052426305.1 Pelodiscus sinensis
TGTCCCACCCTCCACAACCATTCCCCACCAACGCCCCCGGACCCGCAGTGTTGAGAGACAGGAGAGGCAGCCGGTCCCCAACCCCCGAGCTTTCCTTTCCCTTCCTCCCTTCCCTCCCCTTCCAGCTCCCTCATCCCAGGTTTCCTCCTTCCCTCTCCCACCCTCCTTACTCCCTCTCCCCACCCCAGTTATGTTAAATAAAAAGACATTTTTGTTTGAAAAACAGGTGTCTTTATTTGACAGTAGGTAGGGAGGGGAAAAGGGAAGGGGGTAGGGTGGAAGAAGGCCCCAGTGGGGCATGCAAGGGAGAGGTCAGTCCTCCTCCTCCACCAGGAAGCTCTCCCGCAGGGCTTCCCAGATCCGGATGGCCCCCCGCTGGGCTTCCCAGACGGCAGCGGTGCAGGCCTGACTGTAGTGGCCAGCCATGCAGTCAGCCTCAGCCATCCAGGCTGGCAGGAAAGCCTCCCCCTTTCGCTCACATAAATTGTGGAGCATACAACATGCTGCCACCACGGGAGGGATGTTGTGCTCAGCCAGGTCCAGACAGGTGAGGAGGCATCAAAAGCGGGCTTTCAGTCACGCGAAGGCCCCCTCCACCATAATGCGGGCCCTGGTCAGCCTGGCATTGAAAGCCTGGCAGGAGGGATTGAGGTGCCCCGTGTAGGGCTTCATGAGCCAGGGCTGCAGTGGGTAGGCGGCATCCCCCACCAGGCACACGGGCATGTCCACGTCCGCGACCCTGATGTGGCAGTCGGGGAAGAAGGTCCCGTCCTGCAGCCACTGGCACACAGAGGAGTTGCGGTACACCCGGGCGTCGTGTGCTTTGCCGGACCAGCCCACATTAATGTCCGTGAACTGTCCCCGGTGGTCACACATGGCCTGCAGGAGGATGGAGAAGTACCCCTTGCGGTTCACGTAATGGGACGCCTGGTGTTCCGGGGCACGGATGGGGATGTGCGTCCCGTCGATGGCCCCCCCCCCCGCAGTTGGGGAAGCCGAGGGCGCCAAATCCCCGGATGACGGCGTCCGGGTCGGCGAGGCCGACCACCTTGAGGAGCAGCACCCGGTTGATGGCCTTGACCACCTGCGGAGAGACACAGCAAAGCGCCAATCAGTGGGGCGCCCGGGTGGCTGGGAGCATTCGTGCCCTGGCAGTGCCTCGTGCCCCACTCCCGGAAGCAACCCCCCTGGCGGCGTGTAGTACGGCCGGGACAGACCGATCCCTCCGATGCGGGGCGCTTTCGCTTCCTCCCGCCCCCCCTTTGTCCCTGGGGTGGCCCATCCCCTCCTTGCAGCCCACCTCCCCCCCAGCGCAGTGGCCAACGAGTGCCATACCTGCATGAGCACCGCTCCGACGGTGGATCTCCCCACGCAGAACTGGTTCCCGACGGATCGGTAGCTGTCCGGCGTGGACAGCTTCCAGACGGCGATGGCCACCCGCTTCTGGAGGGGGATGGTGGGCCTCATGCGAGTGTCCCTTCTGCGCAGAGCAGGGGCGAGCCACTCGCAGAGCTCCAGGAAGGTGTCCCTCCTCATCCTGAAGTTCTGCGTCCACTGTCGGTCTTCCCAGCGCTCCAGGACGATGCGGTCCCACCAGTTGCTGCTGGTGTCCAGACGCCAGACGCGGCAGGGCACGCCAGTGCCGGGGCACCGCCGCGGCTCCTCCACGGCCCCCAGGGCGGCCAGGTGGAGAGGCAGGGGCTGACGTTCCCCAGGTGGTGCCAGGCAGCCTCGAGCCATTGGTGGCAGGCTTGCAGCAGCAAGTCCAGAAAGTGCACCAGAAGGTGCAGGGCGAGCTGTGGCTCCATGTTGCCACCTGCGGCGGAGTCCCCGAAGGGAAGCACCGACACAGACGGGCACAGAGACCAACGCTTTGCTGTATCTCGGCGAGGTTGGCAAGCAAGCAGGAAAAGCTGAGAACCGGCTGTCCGGGGGGGTCCCTTTAAGCACGAGCCTCAGATAGCCTCAGTCAGCAGCCACACAACGCAACTACTGACCTGATGCCCTGCCGGAACCGGTTTCAGCTGCCCTTAAATGCGCCCCTGCGTCTAATCAGTGTGGACGCGCTAGTTTGAATTAGCAAAACGGTAATTCGAACTAGTTTTTAGTTCTAGATGCT
The DNA here is from genome assembly GCF_052426305.1 of Pelodiscus sinensis. Classification (NCBI taxonomy): domain Eukaryota; kingdom Metazoa; phylum Chordata; order Testudines; family Trionychidae; genus Pelodiscus; species Pelodiscus sinensis. The sequence goes on from NC_143052.1 coordinate 225,264,165, forward strand.
TTAGTTCGAATTAGCTTAGTTCGAATTAACTAATTTGAACTAAGTTAGTTCGAATTAGCGCTGTAGTGTAGACATATCCTATTTCTTTACTTCTTTCTGAGAAAATTATTCAATACATTGCATTTTCTCTGCATTTCTTTACTGTAGTGCAACATCAGGTTTTAATCTAGCAGCAAAGATCTTTCAGTCAATAAAAATATAGTGGTAGGGTGAACCAATCATTTTACTCTCCTATGAATGCCCACTGATATAGAATAAACTATCTCTTCACAGAGATCCAACCAAATCACTATAATCAATACTCTGCTGTCATGTCATCCACAAGGTGTAGTGTGGGGTATCATTGGTTATTAATGTCATTGCAAAAAGAATGTGTTAATGTTATTTGAGAAGTTATGAATTCACTCTATAATATTACATATTACCTGAACTTGATTGAGGCTAGACACCCTAATATAGGGAAAGGTAATAAACAGATCTGTCTAGACAAAGGAATGTGGGTTTACCTCAGTTTACATATTAACATTAAATAAAGTGATTCTTCTATACCATCAGGGATATCCCAGAGGTGGGTAATAATTGGTCTGTGGGGGTATATCTACACTACCCTCCTAGTTCGAACTAGGAGGGTAATGTAGGCATACCGCACTTGCAAATGAAGCCTGGGATTTGAATTTCCCGGGCTTCATTTGCATAAGCGGGGCTCTGCCATTTTTAAATCCCCGCTCGTTCGAACCCTGTGCCGTGCGGCTACATGCGGCACGAACTAGGTAGTTCAAACTAGGCTTCCTAGTTCGAACTACCGTTACTCCTCATTCCACTCCTCCTTTAATCATTTTTGTTGCTCTTTTCTGGACACTCTCCAATTTCTCCACATCTTTCTTGAAATGCGGTGCCCAGAACTGGGCACAATACTCCAACTGAGGCCTAACCAGTGCAGAGTAGAGTGGAAGAGTGACTTCTCGTGTCTTGCGAGGAGGGAAGTAATTAATTTGGGAAAACAACACAAACAGGATTCATAAATATAAACCTTGAATAAAAGTCCCACTCTAAGTAGGATGTTTATTGCCAAGTAGGCAATGTTCTTTTCCTCTCATGTTCTTAAGTCTAGCAATCTCAATGTCCTTTTCACATGCCCAAAACATCTCTGCACCTCACTCACAGTTGCTTCCCTTGTTCAGTACAGACCCAGAGTTCAGAGGTACATCCAAAGAGTTTACCTCCCATCCTGGGTGGGGGAAGATAAAGAGTCATCTTACTCCACTGGTCACTCACCATCCACCTACTTGCTGTTCTACCCCATCACTCTACTGGTCACTTCTCATGTCTCTCTGCTGCCACCCTATCATGCCGTTTACACTGTTGGCCACTTGTTTCATTGTTCTAGCACCACCCTATTGGCCTCTCATAGCATCCCTACATCACTGCCCTCCTGGATGTTAGTCACCATCTGCTGACATCCACCTATTGACTCTGACTTCTGCCCATTAGTCTCAAATGATTTCAGCTCCCAGTGATTTCACTCTTAGCAAGTAGGATGGAAGAAACACAACTCCAACATATTTAATGTAAGAGAAGAGGCTCTTAATAATGCTTATGTAGCTCTGCTCTTTGATCAGGGATTGTCAAACAAGTCTAGGAAAAAAAGGGTATGCAGCCCCCTGACCAGAATGATCTTCTCTCACCCCCTCTACTCTTTCAGAGATTATTTCAGTTTTGGCACTGTCTACATAGCAGGAAGTCCAAGAAATAGCACTCTTCCTCCGACTTCCCTTATTTTGGAATTAAGTAATTTGTTCTGAAATAACGGTGCCGTGTAGACGTATCCTAACAGAATGCAGGGTTTAAAATGATTAAAGTGGGAACACTTACTTTTGTTACTGTGATTATTAGTACAGAAATTTTATGTCAGCCATCAAATATTTTATAGATTTCTCAAGACCATTTGATTAGTAAGCTTGGAAAAATTAAATTTTATGTATATTTTTATAAATTTGACAGATAATGTTTATTTCAAAACATTTTTCCATTTTTTATTGATTCAAATTTCCACAGCTATTGCTGGAAACAATGGAGAGGGTCAGACAGCAATTATTTAATGAGGCTGAGATTAAAAAAATTAAAGATTTATAACTGTTAAATCTTAAATTGTCAACTTCACAAACAAACATATAGAAAGTAAATGTCCATAAATGAAGCTCTACGTTCTTAATCAGAACTTTTCTTGATCTGATTGTAAATATTACATGCTTTTATTTATGGAAATATTTATCTGTGGATTTGCAAAATTGACTTTTACTGATAAAAATGTAATCTTTCTAAGCTTAATTACTAGCAAGCTAATTATACCTAAAAATTCAGGGCAGTACAAATATTCAACAAAAACATTTAAACAATAAATAGATAAACAGTTTTATTTACGATGGTTTAGTAATCCCTATTATAGACTGAACATAGAAATAAACTAAGCACCTTTTAAAAATAAATGAAGTGCCATATAGGACTCTTTGGGTGAGTCTACACTGCAGAACAAAAGTTGAATAAAGCTACCCAACTTCAGCTATGTCAATTGCGTAGCTTAAGTTGAAATAGCTTAATTGGGCTTTTGGCGCTGTCTACACATCAGGAAGTCGAAGAAAGAACACTTCCCTTACTCCTCATGAAATGAGGATTACCATTAATCTGAGTTAGAAGTCCTCCAGCTCATATTATTTTGAAATAATGGCTTGTAGTGTAGACTCACACTATGTTATTTCGTCATTCCAAAATAACACTACTGTGTAGACATATACTTTATCTACCAAGTTGCTTGCTGCAAAATATAATATTTTTAATTATCTTTGTGGAAAATGTACCTTTTTTTTATTTTGAACATAAGTGTCCGTTTTCCCCAAGATTCACATAACTGTTTTTCTCAATTTGTAATAAACTATCATAGAATCATAGAATACTGGAACTGGAAGAGAGCTCAAGAGTTCATCAAGCCCACTACCTTGCACTCACTGAAGGATCAAGCACTATCTAAATCATTCCTGACCAATATGTATCCCTCTGAGTAATATTTAGCATAAAAATGTTCTGCTTCCAAGAGGAATTTTGAGAGAAAACTATGACCTTGTGGAAACAAGTTATAGTTTGAATTTATTTTGTAATTTGAAATATACTTTGTGCTAGAATAATGTTGCTCTTAAAAAACTCAACTTGTTAAATTTCTGTCTGGAGAAAAAATTCTTTTTTTTTATGAGTGAAAAAAGACCCAAGGGCATTGAAAGAAGAACTTCCTTCAGTGAAGGAGAAACATGGAGTTAAAGGCAATCTATGTACAGTGTGCCACATGAGTGAACTGCAGAATGGGAAAAGTCTCGGTGGGAAACATTTACTCATGGAAGAAGGTATGCTGGTAGTGCTAAGGTTCGTATAAAACTATATATGTCAAACTGATTTGGCATTAAAAAGTGAACTGTGTTCAGGCACAAGAAATCTAAGTGTAATGAGGAAAATGTTAACAGGAAGTGACTTTACTTGGTATTATTGATGATGGTAGTGACTGCTGGTATTATGCACTGCAATTCAGACTAACACAAAATTTGGTGACAAGGTGAAAGTAATTTAAAAAACCTTGCGGTTGAGACTTTCTTCATTCCCTCAGCTCCCACTCAGCTCTCCACAGTAAAACCAAACTTTCATCGGAAACAAATTGAATAACAAGGAGAAAAGTCCTGATATCCCCTCACTTTGTTGATCGTACTTCGTACTTTAAATCATAATATCTTTTTATAGAAAGTTTTTTTGTCAGTTCAGTGCCACATTGAATTCATGTCAGCAAATGTGTGTGGTCATTTCATGCTACAGTAATTACATGAAATGTTTCAAAGCTAAACTCCCACTTTCAGGTGCTAATGACAGTGTTGCTGAAACTTTGTTTCTAGTCTGAACTTGTCATATAAAGGTCACAACCCTGAGGCATTTTCCCCTCAAAACTAGAAAATAATTATTTGGGTACTTATAGATATTGCCACTGCAAAAACTAGAAGTTATTGATTTTTTTTTTTTGCCTTCCTGTCATCTCTTAATAGTTAAGATTTAATATTTCCATAATATTATCTCTGATTCTTTCAGCAACACACATTCTCTATTTTGCATAAATATGCAATCCTCCATGGGTAAAAATGAAGATTTGCTTTAGGAGTCATATTCTACAATAATTATTCCTGCAGAGTTAGGGTCTAATTATGACCATATTCTAATACCCTTATTCATATTGGGAAACATCTTTACTCTCCAAGTAGTCTATGATTGGGTAGTCTTTTCCCTTCAGATCATCCCAGGGTGTGTCTAGGCTACACCTCTCTGTCGACAAAGAGATGTAGATTAGGCACGTCGAAATTGCTAATGAAGCTGGGATTTAAATATCCCACACCTCATTAGCATAAAAATGGCAGTTGCTTTTTTCAAAATGGAGTTGTTTTGAAAAAAAAAAAACCCAGCAGACTAGAAGCAGATGTGTTGAAAATAAAGCCTTTTTTGACAGATCCTGTAAACCTCATTTTTTAAGGAATACAGAATCTGTCGAAAAAGGCTTTATTTTTGACAGATCTGCATCTAGATTGCCTTTTTTTTTTCAAAAAAAATTTCCATTTCGGAAAAAAGTGGCAGCCATGCTTATGCTAATGAGACATGGGATATTTAAATCCCGGCTTCATTAGCAATTTTGAAGTGCTTGATTTGCATCCCTCTGTCGACAGAGGGATGGAGTCTAGACGTAGCCCCAGTCACATAACATGATCTGTAATATTTTGGGATGTCGAAAAGCAACCTAGGAAATTAAAGAGCAGAGGAAGGCATCCTGGGACTAAGTACAGTTTGGGAGACAGTCAGTTACTGCTTTTTTAAGGGCTTGGGACCAGAAACCTAGCAGACTGGGTGGGTAGAGCTCTTGTCTCATTCAACCTTTTGGGGATGAGCTGGGACAAGAGAACTAGCATATATGCTGCCTCCTCACTCATAACAAATCAGACATGAGCAAGAGAAAGTTGCCTTGTACTGCTGAAGATTAACTGAGGAAGAGGGGCAGCTAAAGAGAAGCTGGTTTATAGCCTGCAAGTGTTTAAAATTATGACCCAGCACCAAACTGAAGGGCTGAGGACTCCTAGTTTAAGAAGAGATAGAATGACTGGTTAAATTATAAACCATCTCTAAGGAAAAGAACAAGGGACTCCCTTCCCAAGTCAGTGACTATTTTAAGTTTGTCCTGAGCTCCAGGAGGAGAGCTGAGGATCATTGAGCAAGAAAGCTGCCCAAAAGCTCTTACATGGGCCCAGAACAGCTGTGAACTTAGATGACTAATGAAAGTTCATACCACAACTGGCCACCTCAGAGAACAGACATTCACAACTCCTTGTATCACATGATTCAGTCTGAGCAAAATTAATTCTTTAGCAATTCAGGGTTTGTGTGAAGACATTATTTGATGGGCACATAACTACAAAAGCAGGGCTTAGTCTCATAAAAATTCCTTTTAGCCTCTCAGATTAATGAGGGCCATTTTGAAATACTATTGTAGTATAGACTCATACTATGTTATTTCGTCATTCCTAAATAACACTACTGTGTAGACATATACTTTATCTACCAAGTTGCTTGCTGCAAAATATAATATTTTTAATTATCTTTGTGGAAAATGTAACTTTCACTGGAGTTCTACTTAGATATTTATGCTGTATACTTTATTCATGTGTATACTATTGAAAAAAATGATTATACCATCTACAGGATTTCAATCCTTCCAAGATATTTGGGCATAAGTATATCATTATTAACCATTTATGCTTTCACTGATAACCCGTTGTTTGCTATTATTCTGTGTTAAATAGCAATTAGATGTTTTACACATATTATAAAAATTCTTCCATAAAAGAGAATAACAAAGCTTAGCCATTTGAGAAAGGGCCATGAAATGAGCAAGGAAGCTGTTCTTTCACATATAGAAAGAAAAGATTTAGTTGCACAAGCCACTATTATGAATGTCTCCCACGTGTATCTTGAAGACAGATTTGTATGGATGTTTCCTGGACAACTCTCATATAGAGCAATGAGTAATTTGTAATGAGTTAAAGGAAGGGGAAAAATAAGAGCAGAAAATGTAATGAGGCAGCAAAGTTCTTCACACTGAAGAGGCACTTTTGTGATTTCTAGAGATGGTGTTACTCTGCATCAGAGCTTTCTTTGATTAGAAAAGCTACAGCACTTACTAATTGCATGGGAAGTGAGTTTTAGCCAACAAACATATAACTTTTCAGATGGAAGGAGCAAAGTCACCTCATATATTAAATGCTTTCATGGGAAAATAGTTCATATAGTCTTTGACACCGCAAAGGGATTGCTTAAAAATATTTTATAGAATTTGCGTCCTAAGTATGTGCTCTGCAGAATATTTTAATGCTAATAAGTTATTCATGGGCTTCCCTCATCCGAGTCATGAACAGCGTGAACTCCACCTAGAGTTATAATTAGAATAGAGTCTGTAAAATCTATAAAGCTCCTTCATCCGTCCATTTTTGATACTTTATTTTAACTCCGTTGACTGCATTAGAGTTGCTTTGGTTTAGGCTGAGATCAATGAGGAGGAGAAACATCATGCTCCTTATGTTTTTTTTAAAGATAGTGCTAATGAATTTAGCAGAATTGAATTGTTATTAGCTAACTCTATTCAATGGCCCAAATACAAAATATTACAGAAAAGTACAGCTTCTTATGGGAATGATAGCAGGATCTTACCGGTATAGCCTCATAAACTGGTTTTAACAAAATTTAAAAGGAAGCAAAATTAACTTGGTTTTGAGTATTGTTATAAAATTAAGACCTAGACAAAGTTATTTGAAATATTAGATAATATAGAGTGAATTGGGGCCAAATTATCTTTTTTTTTCAGAACAACACTAAAGCAAAAGGATTTTCCCCATATGAGTTGAATGTTGAGAATGCTTGAATTAGCTGAGTAGTAATTATCCTACAAGTTGTCTCACTGACTTTGATAGATTTGTCACCATAAGAATGGCAGAACTGGGCTCTCAAGGGTTTTATGTCCTGACTCTTCTTCTGAACCACGAAAGGTCCCATACATAGTAAAACAACTGTTGCTATGCTACATTTGGCAGCTCTCCCAAGAGATGCATCTCTGAATTGCTGCAAAATCCTACCTTTGTAAGAAATGTCACTTGTCCCTATGGGTATGTCGACACTACCCTCCTAATTCGGACTAGGAGGGTAATATAGGCATACCGCACCTGCAAATGAAGCCCGGGATTTGAATTTCCCGGGCTTCATTTGCATGAAGCCGGCCGGCGCCATTTTTAAATGCCGGCAGTTCGAACTCCATGCCGCGCGGCTACACGCGGCACGGAGTAGCTAGTTTGGATTAGGCTTCCTAATCTGAACTAGCTGTACTCCTTGTGGAATGAGGAGTACAGTAGTTCGGATTAGGAAGCCTAATCCGAACTAGCTACTCCATGCCGCGTGTAGCCGCACGGCACGGGGTTCGAACTGTCGGCATTTAAAAATGGCGCTGGCCGGCTTCATGCAAATGAAGCCCAGGAAATTCAAATCCCGGGCTTCATTTGCAAGTGCGGTATGCCTACATTACCCTCCTAGTTCGAATTAGGAGGGTAGTGTAGACATACCCTATATTATGAAGTTCAGGAAGATAGTATCAGATTGAACCAGGGGAGTGTTGGAAATGGGGCTGCTGGATCGATTACAACTGTAGATACATCAGTAGATACATCAGTAGATACAGCAGTATCTGGATCCACATGAGAAAGGACCTACTGCAGCTTCAGAATTGTAGTAGTACATGTGAAGGATTTTTTCTCTTCAAGGATTGGTGAGAGATGATGACTTGTGCCAAACCTAGTTACATAAGTTGATTGAAGGTGAAAACTCTGATGGAGTTGGCTGCAAATCTGTGCATTAAAAACACACATAAATATTGGGATGAACAGAAGAGAAGTCACCAAGTTATGTACAGTTCTGTTCATGAACTCCACAGGATTACATATATATTATTAAAAAAAGCGGCGAGGAGTCCTGTGGCACCTTATAGACTAACTGAAGTGTAGGAGCATAAGCTTTACACTTCAGTTAGTATATAAGGTGCCACGCGACTCCTCGCCGCTTTTGCAGATTCAGACTAACACGGCTAGCCCTCTGATATATATTATTGAGATCAGGGGTCGGCAACCTTTCAGAAGTGGTATGCCAAGATTAGTACTACTTACATTTTAGCAGCTTCATTTATCTCTCTCAGTAGCCTCAAGTGTATGCAACATTCTCCTTCACCCCCTTCTGCCTCCATATCTATGTGCCCCCAGAGCACACACCAGCTGGACAGCAGCACTGGGCAGAAGAGGGGCGGGTAGAGTGACTTACCTCCAGCCCAGCCCTTTGCCTGGGGCTCGCCCCTCACATGCAGATGGTGGCTCCAGCTTTGCGGCAAGCAAAGCCCAGAGTGACTCAGGGCTGGTTCCAGCCCCTGTCTGGGTGCAGTGGGGCACTGAGGAAGGATATCCCCACAGATGGGCAGCAGCTATGACTTAGCCTGGGTTCCAGGGCCCCATGGAGGTGGCTTCAGCGTGTGACCCCAATCTACAGAGAAGCCTCAGCCCTGCCTCCTCCCAGAGCAGGAGGCAGAGCCTATAACGGGGGGAGGAGGAGATTAACCCCTTAGCTCCAGGGAGCTGCATGCCCAGGCTGTGCGGGGGCATCCCCAGAGATGCAGAGCCCAACACAGGGTCATGCGGCCTACTCTGATTGCCCGGCCCCTTCACCATGCGGCACGGTGACCATGAGGCTCTAGCCACAGCACAGACTCCACACTGCGGTGGGGACAGGTAGCTGAGCTCGAGCTGCGGACCACCTGGGAGGCTGCCATGTGCCACTCAAAATCATCCTGCATGCCATTTAAGGCACGTATACCTTATGTTGCTGACTCCTGATCTAGACCACCCTGACAGGTGTTTCTCTAATTCACACTTAAAAACCTTCTGTGATGGAATTTCCACAACCCCTTGTAGCCTATCAAGTTACTTTCCTATCATGCTAATAATATGTTTGTGTTAATTTAGATTAATTCAGTAATAGTTAAAAACTCTTATGCAAGAAATCTTCTAAAAGCTGCCCTCAGCATTCCTGTAGGCCCTTTGTGTTAGCTTGACGGATGTTTGGGTTCAGGTGTAATACACTAGGCCTTATGTCTGCCCAAGTTTGTGAAGGCCGCTAATACTAACACAGCAGCACTCAACTCCTTGGGGGAGGGCTTTGCCATTAATCCACCTGGGTACAGTATAGGCTGCCTGGTGAGTCGGGTTCCCTTGCAGTGCAGTAGCTCCTGCTCTAGAGTATAACAAGATGGTACAGCCTCTGAATGCACTTTCCAATGAGCACCATGTCTGCATTACAATAAATTAAAGAACAGGCTTGCACTTGAATGTGAGAACGTACATAAGCTTACAGTCCAGGTCAAGTAATATGGGGTTATATTTTATCTTTTGTCCATGCTGCAACAGGCCGGTTTGCAAGATCAGCAGGAGCTGAGGTTTGCAGACTTCTGTGGTTGGGACACAGTCTCACCCAGATACTGGTCATAACTTAAATTATTAATGGAGATCGCCTATCTCCTAGAGCTGGAAGGGACCTTGAGTCCAGTCCCCTGCCTTCACAGCAGGACCAAGTACCATCTCTGACAAATTTTTGCCCCAAACAGCCTCTGCAAGGATTGAACTCAGAACCCTAGATTTAGCAGGCCAATGCTCAAACCACTGAGCTATCCCTCCCTCCTGGTTTCCCAGGCCTGAAAAAGGGGAACTTAAGCATGGATCTTTCACCCACACAGGATGACGGGAACAATACCCTCAGACTCAGCAGGTGTATTATTAAATATAAGTCCCAAATAATTGGTTCAGGCTGAATTAAGCAATTAGGACACAGGCTGGGACAGATAATCACAAAGACCCATGTCAACGAATTGTTGTACATGATAATAAGTTAAGACCAATGATATATTGACCAATAGGAAAAGAACACTTCAGCATTAGAAACACCCCCTATTGAATATGCATATAACATGTTATTGTCAGTGTCACTTGGTATAAAAGTGGGACCCTAGCCCAGGGGAACAGGGAGGAGAAGATAGGGAGGGCCAGCAGGATGGCCCCTGGTGATGATGGGGAAGGTGAAGATAATGGGAATGATGATGGGTTAACACCTAAAGCTGTGTCTAGAGTGCACCCCTTTTCCGGAAAAGGGATGCAGGTTAGACACAGCGCAATTACAAATGAAGCGGGGATTTAACCCCCCCCCCCGCTTCATTTGCATAAACATGGCTGCTGCTTTTTTCCAGCTCGGTGCTTTGCCAGAAAAAAGCGCCAGTCTAGACGGGGATCTTTCAGAACATAAAGCCTTTTCTGAAAGATCCCTTATTCCTGATTTTAAGAGGAATAAGGGATCTTTCGGAAAAGGCTTTATTTTCCTAAAGATCCCCGTCTAGACTGGCACTTTTTGCCGGCAAAGCCCCGAGCCGGAAAAAAGTGGCAGCCACGTTCATGCAAATGAAGTGGGGGAGATTTAAATCCCCGCTTCATTTGCAATTGCGCTGTGTCTAATCTGCATCCCTTTTCCGCAAAAGGGGTGCAGTCTAGACACAGCCGAAGAGTGTTCTAGAAGGAATGATGAAAGTATGTGGTAAGGAAATATGAATGTACATTCCCTGTTTTATGAAATTGAGATGTTTGTGACTGTGCTAACCTTATTAATAAACTGTAAATATTGTAAATATACAAGAGTTTCTATATTGTGAGTGTTGCAACCGTGCACAACAGGGTTCCCAATCATAGTATAATTGAATATTGGGCCTGATCCTGGGACAGAGAACCTGTTAACCCTAAAGGTAGGTAATTAGAATTTAACATAATCTTCAATGAGACTTCACCCTCTAACCCATTCATTCCAGTGCTATAACTACCATGTCAGGAAGGGTTTCCTAATGTCTTACCTAAACCTCCTTTGCTGCAATGTAAGCCCAATGTTCCTTGTCCTATCTTCAGAAATTAAGAAGAACATTTTTTCTCTCTCCTCCTTGTAACAACCTTTTACATAGTTAAAAACTGTTATCATGTCCCCTCTAAATCTTTTCTTCTTCAGTCTAAACAAACAAATTTTTTTTTCCATCTTCCCTTATAGGTTATGTTTTATAGACATTTAATGATTTTTGTTGCTCTCATTTGGACTGTCACCAGTTTCTCCACATCTTTCCCAAAATGGGGCCCCCAGAATTGGACACAGTATTCCAACTGAGGCCTAATTAGTGTACAGTGCAGCAGAAAAATAACTTCTTGTGTCTTGCTTACGATACTACCCAAATGCATCCCAGAATTATGGGTATTTTCTGGTCTTGATTTGGGGTTTTTTGGGTTTTTTGCAATAGTGTTATTATGCTCATTCCTATTTAGCTCGTGATCTACTCTGATCCCTAAATCCCATTCTGTAGTGCTCTTTCCTAAACAGCCATTTCCAATTTTGTGTGAGTGCAACTAATTGTTCCTTCCTACGTGGAGTATTTTGCATTTGTTTTTTCTGAATTTTATGCAATTTACATAGATTTCAGATCATTTCTACAGTTTGTTCATATAATTTCGAATGTATTTGAAATTTACCCTCCAAAACACTTGCAAACCTTCTTAGCGTGGTATCATCTACAAATATTATAAGTGTGCTCTCCATGCCATTATTTAAATCATTCATTAAGATAATGAACAAAACCGAACCCAAAATTGATCCTTGCAGGACTCCATAGGATATGCTCTTCCAGTTTGACTGTGAACCATTGATAACTACTCTCTAGGAAAAATTATCCAGCTAGTTCCATCTAGGTTGCATTTCTCTACTTAGTTTATGAGTAGGTGCTGAGAGACAGTACCTAGCACCTTACTAAATCAAGATTTACTGCATCTTCCACTTGCCCCATCCATGAGGCATGTTGCCATGTCATTGTATTTCCATACCTCCCCTCCAGTATGACAAATAAGTAATGAACATTTCTATCAAATACACTCTTTATGGTTTTAAATCTCTTGCTGAATTGATCTTAAAACATGCTTAAGTGCTTTGATGAAAAGAGATAAGAATACTCATTATTGTGTATCTTCTTCTTCCTGCATACTTTGGAACACGTAACCCTATAGATTTCTTGGTAATTATGATTATCCCATAATGGGCAAATATATTCTAGGACAATATATTTGTCAAACTGTATTAGCCTGAAACAAAAAGGTACACTCTAGGTCATATATTCCTGATTCAAAATGGAAAAAAAATTGCAAAATCAAAGTTAAGCTTGTGCTTAAATGGTCTGTATGGGTATAGCATAGAACTCAAATCCTGAGACATGGACTTAGTTCTTGACCTAAGACAAGTCATGTGTATTTCTCTGTTCCACAGCATCCTTCTCTTTGAAGTACAAATGATAATATCAACTGTTGTAACATGCATTTAGGTCATTTGGATGGAAAATGCTATTGATGTACAAGAGTTATTCTTATTTTATTATACTCTCAGGCTGCGTCTACACTGCACCCCTTTTCCAGAAAAGGGATGCAGATTAGACAAGTCGGAATTGCAAATGCAGTGGGGGATTTAAATATCCCCGCTGCATTTGCATGAACATGGCTGCCGCTTTTTTCCGGCTCGGGGCTTTGCCGGAAAAAAGTGCCAGTGTAGACAGGATCTTTCAGAAAATAAAGCCTTTTCCAAAAGGTCCCTTATTCCTCTTAAAATCAGGAATAAGGGACCTTTCGGAAAAGGCTTTATTTTCCGAAAGATCCCCGTCTAGACTGGCACTTTTTTCCGGCAAAGTCCCGAGCCGGAAAAAAGCGGCAGCCATGTTCATGCAAATGAAGCGGAGAAAATTTAAATCCCCGCTGCATTTGCAATTCCGACTTGTCTAATCTGCATCCCTTTTCTGGAAAAGGGGTGCAGAGTAGACACAGCTTCATAGATGTTGAAGACAGACAAGATAGGCTAGAATGCTCTCCATCTCCACTGTCGTGTTTGGTCTGAGTATTGTACTTTGAAATAGAAGACCATCCCTAAACCACCTTCATGGTTGTGACCACATTTGGAACAAAGCTGTGCTTCTATTAACTATTCAAGATCCTATTAGTTCTTCTTGACTTCAGGCAGAGTTAACAGTGTCCCAGTGAAGTAATTATATTCCCACTATGCTGCAAGAGCAGGAGTGACTGACTGAAGACAGGCAAAACTACAAGTGCTGATCCTTGCTCTCACTAAAACAGCAGGAGTGGGGATGAAAGGCACCTGACAACATCTCAGGAGCTACGCAGTCAAGAATAGGAGTTGCCTGTAATTCCACTTTTCCCTTAGGAATAAAAGAACAGCCGTGTGTACCCAGAAGGAAAAGAATGGCAAGGAGTGAGAGGAAACAGAAAACCTCAGAACCCTTCCTGTGAGCTGGTGGGGGGAAAAAAACCAAGAAAAAGCTCTATATTCTCACAGATGGCTAGGTAACTTACACATACTATGTCCCATGCATATAAGCAGTGAATTATAAAACTATTGAGTACATGGCATCTGAGGCACATTGTGGTAGAAACAGGATAAAAAAGATGAGATTGTCCTAGAATATAATTACCCACTATGGGATAATCATAATGACCACAAAATCTATAGAGATAAGTGTACCAAAATATGCAGGAAAAAGAAGATACACAAAAAGATATGGCATTTGCACAGAGAAATAGTATATATTGACTTTTCAAAGGGTAATTTTTTTCTGCTTCCTTAACAGTGATCTGTTTTTGCTGCTCAGTTCTTTTATTTTCATGCAGCACTGCTGGGTGTCCCTGGCATATCCTTTCTACTCCATGCCCTTTGTGATCTTGGCATAGATATCTGTTTCTTTTGCTGGTTCCTAGTTCTGCAAGAACAGACTCCTCTCCCCACATAGCCATGAGGTCCATGACCTCCTTCACACTCCATGCTGATGCTTGTTTGTGGCCCTGTGCATTCATGAGCAGATGTGCTGCTGAGGAGTGCTGGCTTCTCTGAGGTTTGCTCACCACACTGGCTGCACAGGAAATAAAATTCAAATTTTCCTGGGGCTTTTCCTATACATCAAGAGAGCAACAGAGTTGAAGGTTCTGGCCAGAGCAGTCACCCTGGGGCACTGTGGGACAGTCCAAGAATGTCAGTTTTCACAGTGCTGCTTTTGCACTATCCTAAAGTCAACTATGCTAGATCAAATTCACTGTTGCTCCTTGTGAAAAGCAAGTACCGAAACCAACTTTAATTACCTTGAAATTGACAGAACAAGCTTGGTGCTGTGGAATCATTGTTTAGGAAACTGACCTAATGTGGTTAAGTTTGACCTAAACTCCAGTGAAAACTAGGCCTCACTTAAAGACTAAATCCATTAAATGACATTCAACAGCTATTTTAGCTGTCATGAATTAGTCAAGGGTAGGCCAAAGTGATTGAGTGACTTGACACATTTGAAAAGGCTCTTATGGTTCATGATGAAGCAGGCATCTTTCCCAATCTACTCTGAAGAACACACGTTGATATAGATGCAAAACCCTTGATGGCTATTTTGCTTTATTATCAAAGGAACTAATAGTAGAATAATACATTTCAATTTGAGGCAACTCCCCAAGATATGCTCCCTTGTAAGTTTCCCATTTCTGGATCAGCTCTTCAAAAGAGGTATATTATACTATAGGTGGAAACTACAACTACTACAAAGAGAGGAAGAGCTGTAGACATTACACTCTTGGCAGAGGTCCTACAATCAATAACCAGAGCTTGCCCTGATTCTCAAGCTTACTTCATCTTGTAGCATGTAAGTTTTAATTCTGGTAATGAATCAGGACAATTTATTTAAATAAGGAAAGGAATACTCACCAGATATGAATCAAAAACAATTTTCTTCTGAGAAAATATTCAGCTCATAGAATTAGAGATATTCACACACTAACGACTGAACTTCTGTATGCCAAATTTTACGAGGACAAGCCATTGCTCTGTAGACCTTCAAAATTCTTCTCAACTATGCTGATAGAATTTCACCTTAGTGGTGCCACATAAAAAGTCATATGTGGGGCCTGTAAATCAGCAAGCCCAGGATGGAAGTTTCCACCATAGCAGTACACAACATTGGTGTCTGCAAATGCAAAGAGCAGCTGGGCTTTATCAGCTTTAACTCATGCCTTGAGCTGGGAAACTACTAAGCGGTAAACAAGTTTGGCCTTGGTCTCAGCTCATGAGAGTGATAAGAATGACATTTAGCCAGTGCGCACACACCAGTAAATAACTGTAGTATAACTAGTGTAGGGAGTTCCGTGACCCATGAGTCTCACCAGGGACCTAAACCTCGGAGGGTGCCCCAACTGGAGCCACGTCCACTGCATACTGGTGCGAGGTGACAGGAATGGGACTCCTCGCAGACTGAAGGGGAGTAAGCATTCCTAAGTGCCTGTTGTTTGCTTTTATGCATTGCTCTGCTTATGCTTATTGATCAGTCACTTTGCTGTGGCTGTATAACCATCTGGCAGTATTAAGCCTGTAATAGTAGTGAGATTAATAAAGGCAACTATCCCTAATCAACTGTTTTGAAGTGAATCCATAACCCTGTTCTGCTGTGACCCTGTGAGTTAACAAGTGGCATGTCAACATTTCTACTAGGCTTATAAGCCTATATCAGTAAGAATCTTTTCTCACACCCTCAATATTAAAAGACCTGTAGAGTTTCACCTGAAGAGGATAAAAGCCCTTAGAGAATCGAACCTAATTTTTTACTTCATTCAACATTAATTCCCTGAGCAATGGCACTAAGAGGACAATGTCATGTTGTATCTCATGTTGTTGTGACCTGGCTGTCCTGAAGCTGAATAAATGTGTCATGGTATATTTGACAGATCAGAGAGGCCCAATGCAGAGCAACCTACTCTGCCTATCTCAGACATGACATGGCTCATTGGTACTTACATTTACCATACTTAAACTATTGCCAGAATTTCACCTGTAGGGAGAAATTTCAGTTTGCTTCACAATATGGCAAATAATGCATCTGAAGCAATGCAGCTGAAATTCTCCTACACTCTAATGTTCAGTAGATTTTGTAAGGATATGTTACTAAAGGCATATGATAGGTAAGTAGGTATATATATTGACTATGTATTTGTGGCTGAAATGAAACATATACACATAAACACACGCATACATACCTATATATGTCAACATTTTGGCATTTGCCTATTTCTTTCTGCATGTAGCAATAGCTGGGGTTAATTTTTTTTTCTCTTGCAACATTCCATGATTTACTAACTTTCCAGAAGTGAAAATCAAGCAGTGATAGTGTCTTTAAAGAAGAGAAAATTACTTACCTTGTGATTTGGCCGGGTGGGTGGGGGTGGGGAGGAGATGAATATGTAAGTACACTCACATCTTCAGTGGTTCTGCTTTATCTTGCATTTATTTTCATTTCTGGTTATATATATTAAAATACTTTGGGGGGTTTGCTGTGCTAAGCTAACTTCTCTGTAAAGGCACAGGACTCAGACTGAAGAGTGAGACTCTTTAGAGAAACAGACTTACAGCAAAAATAATTTTCACTTTTCTCTTCATAAGTGATGCAATGTTTTGATTTGACTTTCCTGCCCAGTCATATTAGTTTGCACTATTACTATTCCCTTTCTCAAAGCACATTCCATAGCCCTGTGTGTTGAACCCAAATTGTTCTTTCCCCTTTTATTTTTCATTGTTTGGTCTCTTGTCCTGTCATTTACCCTGTGCCCACACAGATGAACTGTGCTGATGTCATCTGTACCCCTTAATCATTTTATATACCTCTATTAAAGGTTAGATTGTCACATCATGTCCTTCAGGCAATATCCATAACAGTTGTGGTCCTTATGCCTGTAGCTTATCGCTTTCCAAATTGAGATCAGAGATGATACCTACAACTGCTCAGTTCAAATACTGTTCCCCAGGAAAGTGTTTTCCCACTACCTATCACAGTGTTGTGGGAAAGATCTCTTCATGAATTTATATATTTTCCTTATTAATTATCCCCTGAGTTTTAAGTCATATCTATTCCCTCTAAATAGCTTATTCCTGGTCCCTAAGCATTAGAAACTTAACTTTTTCTCATGATCTTTTAAAAATAGTTGATTGTAAACCATTTCCACATTTCCACTGTATAAAATAACTCTCCTTGAATTGATAATTTAAAGTAATAACTGACTTTGTCATTACAGTGTGCACGCATGATTTACACTGAAGACTGACTGATTTACAGAAAATAAGTATGCCCTGGAAATTATTAAAATCATTACTAGTTAGTATAATATTTTAATAGAACACATGACCAAGTAAATTATTTTCATTTGTTGCAAGGCACACCAAGATTACACATCATGTTAGTACAGTTGCTAATATCTAATATGCAAAGTTATATTTATGTAAATTGGTGGAACTTCCAGAAGAAAAGGACTATATTTTTCAAACCTGATAAGAAAAACTAAGAATAAACGAAGAAAACCAAGTCATTTTAATACCTCCATTTTGCTGAAGGTACAAAGTCTAAAAAAGAACTGTTAAACTTAGAAATACTTTAAAAACTATGATCAGAATAGTAAAAAAATCCCAGCATGATTGATAGCAGAGATGGAAGATAAGTAACAAAAGTCAGCACGTAGATAGCATGGAAGCAGTAAAAAAGTAATTGAACAAGGGAAAATAGTAGATTGATCGCTGAGTGTAATAAACACAGAGGCTGTGTCTAGACTGCCAGTTTTTCCGCAAAATCAGCTGCTTTTGCGGAAAAACTTGCCAGCTGTCTACACTGGCCGCTTGAATTTCCGCAAGAACACTGACGATCTCATGTAAGATTGTCAGTGTTCTTGCGAAAATACTATGCTGCTCCCATTCGGGCAAAAGCCCTCTTGCACAAATCATTTGCGCAAGAGGGCCAGTGTAGACAGCACAGTACTGTTTTGCGCAAAAAAGCCCTGATGGCAAAAATGGCGATCAGGGCTTTTTTGCGCAAAAGCACGTCTAGATTGGCATGGACGCTTTTCCGCAAAAAGTGCTTTTGCGGAAAAGCATCTGTGCCAATCTAGATGCTCTTTTCCAAAAATGCTTTTAACGGAAAACTTTTCCGTTAAAAGCATTTCTGGAAAATCATGCCAGTCTAGACATAGCCAGTGTGAAAATAGAAATGATTTTTTTATAAAGTATTAACTTAATTTAGTAAAAAGGGGGGAAACTACTTTAAAAAATAGCTTTTTATTAGATTGCTGCCGAAACATCAATGTCAACATTTGTTTAAAATTACACAATTAAATCAACTTGTTAAATGTACTGATGTAATTTAATTGTTCAAAAAGTTATGAATCAGAAATTACATGTTGTAGTTCAATTGAAATTAACAAACCATTGAAAATCTTTTCTTTATGTATTATTTTTGGTCTCTGCATTTTCTTAGCAACTTACCTACAAAATCTGCTTCATGACCATGCATTCTCTAAGGAGTATTTATTTTTTAAAGAGAGAGAGTCATTATCAAAAATAGTAAACCAGAATCTGCACTTAATTGTATATGAAAGAAATAAGCATTTAAATGCATTTTTCAAAGTGTGGTATGGTGAATGATTTTATATTACAATATACAGTTTATTAATTTTATCAGTGTCATGGGGTGAGACAAAAATGTGTTTGCACTATGCAATAGACAGTATCTAGCCTAAAGAGTTTATAAACGAAATAGACAAGACATACAAAAGTTTAAACTATACAAGATGGCTGTGTCTACACTGGCATCCTTTCCGGAAAAGGGATGCTAATGTAGCACTTTGGAATAGGCAAATCCGCGGGGGATTTAAATATCCCCCGCAGTATTTGCATTAACATGGCTGCCGCTTTTTTCCGGCTTGGAGATAAGCCGGAGAAAAGCGCCAGTCTAGACGTGATTCTCCGGAAAATAAACCCTTTTCCGGAGGATCTTTTATTCCTACTTTCAAGTACTTTCCACGAGGTGTACCGGTAGTTCAGAATAGGAACCTAGTCCGAACTACCTAGTTCAAGCCCCGTGTAGCCGCGCTACACGGGGTTCGAACCAGCGGGGATTTAAAAATGGCGGCTCCCGCTTATGCAAATAAAGCCCGGGAAATTCAAATCCCGGGCTTCATTTGCACATTCGGTATGCATACATTACCCCGCTAGTTCGAACTAGCGGGGTAGTGTAGACATACCCTGAGCTTGCTTTCTGTGTGTGAAGATACTATACATTTAGACTGAAATAAAGATCCCACATTTCTGGACTGTTTGAATTCTAACAGGCATAAACAACTGAAAGAAGAGATAGGGTACATCTACACTAGCCCCCTAGATCGATCTGGGGAGGCTAATGAGGGTGATCGGAATTGCAAATCAAGCCCGGGATTTAAATATCCTGCGCTTGATTTGCATGTTCCTGGCCGGTCGTCATTTTAGAAATTGACTAGCCCAAAGCAAATATGATTTTAGGTTGTATCAACAGGTGTGTTGTAAGCAAAACTTGTGAAGTCATTCTGCCGCTCTACTCTGCACTAGTTAGGCCTCAGCTGGAGTACTGTGTCCAGTTCTGGGCGCCACATTTCAAGAAAGATGTGGAGAAATTGGAAAGGGTACAGAGAAGAGCGACAAGAATGATTAAAGGTTTAGAGAACATGACCTATGAAGCCAGGCTTCATGAACTGGGCTTGTTTAGTTTGGAAAAAAGAAGATTAAGGGGGGACATGATAGCGGTTTTCAAATATCTAAAAGGGTGTCACAAGGAGGAAGGAGAAAATTTGTTCCTCTTGGTTTCTGAGGACAGGACAAGGAGTAATGGGCTTAAAGTGCAGCAGGGGAGGTTTAGATTGGACATTAGGAAAAAATTCCTAACTGTCAGGGTGGTCAAATATTGGAATAAATTGCCAAGGGAGGTGGTGGAATCTCCCTCTCTGGAGATATTTAAGAACAGGTTAGATAGACATCTGTCAGGGATGGTGTAGGCGGAGCTTGGTCCTGCCTTGAGGGCGGGGGGCTGGACTCGATGACCTCTTGAGGTCCCTTCCAGTCCTATTATTCTATGATTCTATTCTATGATTCTATGATTCTATGAAAGTAACTGCCCGCGTCTACACATGGTAATGAAACGGGATCCCGATTTAAAACCTCTAATTCGAATTAGATGGTAAACCTCATTGCGGGAGGAATACCAGCTAATTCGAGTTAGGGCTTTAAATCAGAATCCCGTTTCACTGTCGTGGGTAGACGTGGGCAGTTACTTTGGGTTAGTCAATTTCTAAAATGGCGACAGGACGGGAACATGCAAATCAAGCACGGGATATTTAGATCGATCTAGGGGGCTAGTGTAGACATACCCATAGAGATCCAAGGGTTATTCTGGTTAGCCCTGAAAGACTTTTGGGAAACTGGCAGTTTATAGCATCACTGTCACCATTTGCAGTTTCAAAATGACATCCTGTTATTATGGTTTTTTTTTCTTAGCTAAGAAACCTATAGTTAGTCTACTATAGAACTGGCAGCTAGTGTAAGATTTGGAGTATCAACTGATCTGGGTAAGTGATTGGTCTTTGGGACTGGGAGATATTAAGGCTTACGTGACATTTTATCAAAAGTTCAGTTTATCTGGGTAATTAGAAAGATTGGGCATTCGAAGGGGACTGTCTGCAATTCCATGATAAGACTAGCACAGTGATCCAGGAGTTCATATTTGTTAAAGTCCCAATCAAATTTAATTGTAGACTGCACCACCAGTTAGGAAGTATGCACTTGTTTTCTGACAATTGGCCTGAGCAAGGTACTCTGTTGGGAACCTCTCTAGACAATGTGACAAGGGTAATTGGGTTCCTCTGATATTTCATAAGTCATCACCTCTGCTGACATTATCAAACTGGTGCCAATAATGGTGGCGATAGAGGATGAAGTGCTAAATGCAGTTGTCATGATGGGAAAGAGTTTAAGCTCCCGAGAACAAAGTATCTTCCCACCAAAAAAAAAAAAAATCCTTCTTCTGGAAGAGAAGGTAACCTGAAGTTTACCCTCAAAAATAGCTGAGAAAGTGAGGATATTCTGAGTGTTCCCAAGAACACAGAATATGTTGCCAGCTGTGAGCAGAAGAGTCCCCTTACTACATATATCATGAGGAAAGCAAAATTAGACTCCTCCAAAAATTTTCATAAGATTTTAGAAATCTCAGAAAAGAAAAGTTCCAAACAATTCAAAATAGATGCACCTATTAGTTTTCATAAGCATAATGAATATTTTAACTTTCAAAGAGCACATGTAAGATCAACTTCAAAATATTTTCTATATTCATTTAGAACTAATGTACGACATTATTTAAATGAAAGGTAATTCTACCTCTGTTTTGCATAAAATGTAAACCTAAGCATGAGTTTGGCACAAAGTCATAGAATCATAGGACTGGAAGAGACCTCAGAAGATCATTGAGTCAAGCCCCCTGTCCAAAGCAGGACTAATCCCAACTAAACCATCCCAGCCATGGTTTTGTCAAGCTGAGACTTAAAAATCTCTAGGGATGGAGATTCTACCACCACCCTATGTAACCCATTTCAGTACATCACCACCCTCCTAATGAACTAGACCCCTCCACAGTAAACCCTCCTATGTAACCTAGATCCCCCCCCCCCCCCACACACTGTAATTTTAAACCATTGCTCCTTGTTCTGCCATCTATCACTACTGAGAACATCCAATCTCCATCCTCTTTAGCATCTTCCTTCAGGAAGTTGAAGGCTGCTATCAAATCTCCCCTAACTCTTCTCTTTTGTAGACTAAATAAGCCCTAATACCTCAGTCATGTGCTCCATCCCCCTAATCATTTTGGTTGCCCTTTCTGTAGTGGGGAGCCCAAAACTGGACACAATACTCCAGATGTGGTCTCACCAGTGCCATAAAGGGGAGTAATCCATAAAGGGGAGCAATCACTTCTCTAGATTTGAGAATATGCCATTAGCCTTCTTGGCTACAAAGGCGCACTGTTGACTCATATCCTGCTTCTTATCCACTGTAATCCCCAGGTTCCTTTTTGCAGAACTGCTACTCAGCCGGTAGGTCCCCAGCCTGTAACAATGCTTGGGATTCTTCCATCCCAAGTGCAGGACTCTATACGTGTCCTTGTTGAACCTCATCAGATTTCTTTTGGCCCAATCCTCTAATCTGTCTATGTCACCCTGGACCCTATCCCTACCCTTAAATGTATCTACCTCACCCCCTAGCTCAGTATCATCCGCAAACTTTCTGAGGGTGCAATCCATTCCCTCATCGAGACCATTAATAAAGATGTTGAACAAATCCAGCCCTAGAACCAATCTTTGGGGCACTCCCCTTGAAACCGACGGACAACCTGACATTAAGCCGTTGATCACTACCCATTGGGCCTGACAATCTAGCCAGCTTTCTATCCACCCTACAGTCCATTTATCCAATACATTTTCCCTTAACTTGCTGACAAGAATATTGTGGGAGACCATATCAAAAGCTTTGCTAAAGACAAGGTATATCACGTCCACTGTTCCCATGTTCACAGAGCCAGTTACCTTATCATAGAAGCTAATCAGGTTGGTCAGGCATGACTTGCCTTTGGTGAATCCATGTTGACTACTCCTGATCACATTCCTTTCTTCCAAGTGCTTCAAAATGATTCTTTGAGGATCCCCTCCATGATTTTTCCAGGAACTGAGGTAAGGTTGATTGGTCTGTTGTTCCCTGGGTTGTCCTGCTTCCCCTTTTTTAAAGATAGGCACTACATTTGCCTTTTCCCAGTCATTTTGGATCTCTCCTGATCTCCACAAGTTTTCAAAGATAATGGCCAAAGGGACAGAATGACAAAATGCTGAGCGCAACAATGCTTATGTAATGTTTTTGAATGCTTACAACTTAAAAGAGATGTATAACTACTGGGTATTATTTTCATTTTTAACAAACCAATCAGACCACAATTTTGGATAATGGTACTAAATATATTGCCAATTGTCAATCAAGTAATAATTCGTTATTCTTACTGTAAAAATAATAATTATGGAAAAACTAGCTTTCTATAGCAAAACTTACCTTTTAGTAAACTGGGTGAGCAGAAATCTTATAGTCTTCCATACCTTTTATCAGCAGTATTATAAAACATGTTTGATACAAAACTCAGGAATCCACCCTCAAGGTAATACTTTAATGTTAGCTTTTGAGAAGCACATACCATGGCTAAATCATTCTGACATAATATAGCATAACCTGCAGTATATGACAAGAGCTTCAGAAGAGATATATTTGACAGTAAGATGAGGTGATTGATTAATAATGATGTCACTATGAGATCCCTTTAAATCAATAAGAGAAGGAGATTATGAGGAATGAGAAGGATGGTATATTTTACACACTTCAGGGTTACACAGAGTTGATACAGATTTGGACTGAATATATGATGTTGTCAAATAACTGATTAATCTCAATTTTTATTCAAAATAATCCAAAGTAAACCCAAAAAGTAAATGTGTCTTGCAGAATTAAATGTAAAATGCTGATCGTACGAAGACCCTTCTCTGTACATTCCTCCATGCTACATTAATTCCATACTATCAGCCTTAAAAGGCAATATCTTTAAATCTGTATATCACTAATAGACATTGTTTAGATTCACATTTTACAGTAGAAACATAAACACAGAAAATGTCTCTAATTCAGAAACAAAGATATAAGCAAATGTGGAATATATGATAATATTTTTGAAAAAAAGACAGTTTGTGATTATACTTTACTATCGTTTTTTTCACTTGCACCATCATGGCAATATCATACCCATACACTGTTCTGGATGCCTATAGAAACTATTCCTTCCACTCTAAGACTATGTCTAGACTGCATTGCTTTTTTGCCATACCAGAGGTTACCATTTAGTTACAAGAGGTTGATAAGAACAATTAGCACCTCAATTAACAATTAATAATTGGGGATACTAATTGTTCTTACTTGTAACTACTTGAACCATCTACTCACTGTCTTTCTTTTTTTCCCTCCTTTTTTCTCTTTTTTCCTCCCCTTCCCCTTCCCTTCTTTATTCTTGGATCTGGACTTCTAATACTCCAGTCATCTGAAGAAGTAGGTTTTGCACACAAAAGCTCATGATACCATCTAGATTTTTTGTTGGTTTCTAAGGTGCTACTAGACCATTCATTGTTTTTTAATTTTTTCCTGTTACAGACTAACTCAGCTACCCCTAAAGCTTTAAAATGCACATAGTTTGCCTCTTTTCAGCTTACCAAGGGATCCAAGAGAGAGTGACCTATCCTTTCTATTATTTACCATATTGTGATTATTTTTATGTTTTCTTTCAGGTAAGTATTCTAAATGTTAACTAGCACAGGGCTGAGAACCAGTTTCTGTGGGACCCCACTAAAACACTCGGTGATGATTTTCCCATTTATGATTACATTTTGAGACCTATCATTTAGCTAGTTTTTATTTAACTTACTGTGTGACATGTTAATTTTTCATTGTTCTAGTTTTTAATCAAATTGTAGTGCAGTACCAAGGCTGGGTCAGAGGGAAATTTACGTTCACCTAGTAAAAAAAAGGGGGGAAATTACAAGGTTTACAAATGAAGTCTAGTAGCATCCAGGAGCTAAGATACCATAGCAGTGGAGAACATAAAAACATCTAGTTTGATTTAATTATATTACATTAAAAAGACCATTAATCATTAGTTATGACCATAATTATGTATGCAATTTCATCCAGCTGAGATGAAGTTGTATTTCAGGCAAATATTTCTACAGTGCACCCATTGTCCACATATGATTAATTAATTTTCCAGATGTCTTATTTTAGATATTAACTTCAGGTAGTAAAGAAGGAGTTTATGTGTGAGAAACACATTATATTTAGGATGCTGCCACATGCAAGTCTCAGTAACAATCATACCTGAGAACTTCATTATTCAATATTTAGCTAATCAGCTTCCTTTCAAATCTTTACTTCTTTCTTCAGCTCTCAGCATCTAGTTAGTAGCATAAATTGTGACAAGTTTCAATATTACTAACTCTCCCCAGATTAAATCCTGGCTTTACTGAAGTCAATGGATGTTTAACCAAAGGACTCAGGATTTCATCTCAATATTTTCACAAAGTACACTACAGAACATTTACTCGTACATTATAAATACATTGTAATAAATAATTGAAACTGAACTGCTAAATCAGGGAATGATTTTTAAAATTGAGTCACTATTCATATGCCCACAAATAACTGAGGCTACAAAGTTGTGAGCATAAACATGCATATGACTGTATGCATAAATGGAACAGTTGGACACTAATGAGCCTTCATTTGAACTCAAAAAGGGAGGCTGGATTGCGGCCCCTTTAAAAGTCAGATCATCAACTGTCAAAGTAAATGAGCAACAATGTGATTTTTTTTAAATGTGCTCATTCCTTCTAATTTGCTAAAATCAGTAATAAAAAATGGATCTCTCCACTGCTAATATGGGAAGTAACAAGGTTCTACTGTAGTGCAATTAATATAATGATGGACACAGATGTCAGCTTCTGAAAGTTGCCAAGTAGACGTTCTCTATAACATACGTTCCCAAACATAGGGTTGAGAAACAAGATAGTATCATGCCATCATATGATGGGGTCATGTGTGCCACAGGCCCAATTCAGCTCATGAGACAATGTCATCTTTCCCCAAACCTGTCCAAATCAGTTGCACAAATGTCACATTAGGTCACTGCAATTCTGTAGTACAAAAGGATGTGGCATTTGTGAAGCAGGTCTGGACAAATTGTCTATTTAAAAGTAGCTGTGGGAATGCAGATTTAGCTATTTGCTGTGCAAACATCCAGCTGAGGGACTTGAATACAGAAGATCCTTATTTGCAGGCAGCAGCCTCACCAACAGAACATCCTCGCTGTTCAAGCTTGTAGGAGCCTGTGCTAACCTTTCCTAAAATGGAATTCAGAAGTGCCTTATATATTCCTTAAGATGGGGCCCATATTTGTTTATACCACCTTGGTACTCAAAGCATAGAGTAAGACATTATCTCTCTGCAGACCTAGAATCACCTTGCGGGGTCTCCTAAGTCCGGGTATCATTTGGTTAGCAGTGAATTCTTCTTTCTGATTTGTGATAACAGGCACAATAAACTCATTGTTATGCAGAGTATCTGCTTCAGCGGACAGTATTTAGTCTAGTAATCTAATCAGTGCATGAATCATAGAGAACAACTGGCATCCAGAGCTGTGAATCCTGATGTAGGTGAAATTATGCAGCAGGTCTCATGTACTGGAACAAAATGAAGACTCAGCCTCTTTGCACACATCTGTTTGCAAAAATGTGTGAAGAAGTGGCAGCTGATTGGGAGTTGCTGTTGTTCCACACTTAAGCTCATTAGCTCATAACAGGAAAAGTACTGAAAAATTTTTTTAAACTGAAACGCAAACTGCATGCCTATGCAATGGACTACAGAAAGAGTGAATCTGATGAATGGAAGGAGAATATGCCTTCTTGCCTATGTTTCAGACATGTTTAGGACAATGAACAACTTGAAAGAGGAAGCAAGGAAACAACATCCATATCCGTTAAAAGAATAGTCAAATTGCAAGATTCATGAAGAAAATTGGTTTTTAGAAAATTCTATATATTTTAGATCTGAAGAACTGGGCTGTGCCCACGAAAGCTCATGATGCCGTCTATGTGTTTTGTTAGTCTATAAAGTGCTACCAGACTATTTGTTGGTTTTTTTGTCTGTCTGTTAGTCTGCTTGTTCAAAAACTCCTCTTAAACAGTAAGAATAAGGAACACCAAATTTGGTGGTCAGGGTTTAGTTGTATCAGGAAATCTGGAAGTGTAGGGAATGGGAGTGTTTTCCAGAACATGGAAAGGGAAGCAGTAGAAAGAGGAGAGACCCCATACTTACAGTCAGCACTGGGATCAGCGAGCAGAGGGGAGGATCACTGGGGGCAGCCACACTAATAATAGACTGGCCAGCTGGGGTGGAGGCTTGACATCTTCCCTGCCAACTTACAGGTAAGTGGGGCCCTCCTGCTTGGGAGACAGCCCCCTCATGCTTCCCCACCACAGGAGGAGAAAGTGGGGGAAGGAGAAAGACCCCGGCAGCCCCCTCACCCTAGGAGGGAGGAGGGAATAAGCACCCAATGGGTCATTCCTATCCCAGGAGGAAGGAGGAAGAAATCCAACTGAACATGGATTCACGAAGGGCAAGTCATGCCTGACCAATCTGATTAGCTTCTATGATGAGGTAACTAGCTCTGTAGATATGGGAAATTCAGTGGATGTGATACACCTTGACTTTAGCAAAGCTTTTGATACAGTCTCCCACAATATTCTTGTCAGCAAGATAAGGGAGTATGATTGGATACATGGACTGTAAGATGGATAGAAAGCTGGCTAGAATGTCAGGACCAATGGGTAGTGATCAATGGTTCGATGTCAGGTTAGTGGTCGGTTTCAAGCGGAGTGCCCCAAGAATCGGTTCTAGGGTTGGTTTTGTTCAACAACTTTATTAATGAATTGGATGAGGGGATGGATTGCACCCTCAGCAAGTTTGCAGATTACACTAAAATAGGGGGAGAGGTAGATATGCTGGGGGCAGGAATAGGGTCCAGAGTGACCTAGACAGATTAGAGGAGTGGGCCAAAACAAATCTGATGAGGTTCAACAAGGACAAGTGCGAAGTCCTGAACTTGGGACGAAAGAATCCCAAGCACTGTTACAGGCTGAGGACTGACGTGCTAAGTAGCAGTTCTGGGGATTACAGTGGATGAGAAGCTGGATATGGGTCAACAGTGTGCCCTTGTAGCCAAAAAGGCTAATGGCATATTAGGGTGCATTAGGAGGAGCATTGCCAGCAGATCCAGAGAAGTGATTATTCCCCTTTATTTGGCTCTGGTGAGGCCACATCTGGAGTATTGTATCCAGTTCTGGGTTCCCCAATATAGAAAGGATGTGGACACATTAGGGAGAGTCCAGTGAAGGGCAACCAAAATTATTAGGGGGATGGAGCACATGCCCTATGCAGAGAGACTGAGGGATTTGGGCTTGTTTAGCCTGCAGAAGAGAAGAGTGAGGGAGGATTTGATAGTAGCCTTCAATTTCCTGAAGGGAGGTTCCAAAGAGGATGGAGAGGCTGATCTCAGTAGTGATGGTTGACAAAACAAGGAGCAATGGTCTCAAGTTACAGTCAGGGAGGTCTAGGTTAGATATTAGAGAAAACTATTTCACTACGAGGGTGGTGAAGCACTGGAATGGGCTATCTAGAGAGGTGGTGGAATCTGCATCCCTAGAGGTTTTTAAGTCTCAGCTTGACAAAGTCCTGGCTGGGTTGATTTATTTGGGATTGGTCCTGCCTTGGGCAGGGAGCTGAACTTGATGACCTCCTGAGGTCTCTTCCAGCTCCGTGATTCTATGATCCCTGGCAGCACCTCCCCAGGAGGGAGAAAGGAAAAAGCCACCCCATACCGGGAGGGGCCAGGTATGAGAAAGAAAGTCCGTGATGGCTGCTCCCAGGAGAAGCTGGGTGGGTGGGGATAAAGAGAGTTCTCAGTGGCCCCATGCTCCTTGACAGACTAGTAGAGCCAAATAAAGGCCCAGAGCAGCCTCAGAGGAGTCAAGGTGGTGAGAGTGTGCCACCAGCTTCCCTCCCCTCACTCCAGGAGGAGCCAAGGGAGAAGGAGAGACCTCCCATGAGGACCACCTGCCCTGGGAGGGTTGAGTGGGGAGGGAGAGAGCCCCTGGTGGCCCCTCCTGCACCCCAGTTTTCTGGCCCTGCCCTGACTTCTGCACCCCTCAAACCACCAGCCCACTGTTCTGAAAGACCCAGGCAACACCAGATAATCTTCTATAATCTGTTAAAGACATGCTAAGAATCTTTCCTGTTGCTTCCACACTGGTGATGGATGAGCATCTCGGGCCACTGGAGGAACAGTTTTCATCCTTTCTCCCATCCTGAAATGAACATAACAAATTATGATTGGGTGTGAAACCCCTTTCAGTGCAAGCCGGATGTCATGGATTTGCCAGCAGCTGAAAGAGAACAGCTCATACAAATTTCCTGTCATTGATTCTTGTGAGAAACTGATACCCTACTCTCTTGCCTGGAGTTCTAGTTCATTCTCAAGAATGTATATCTTGCACTCTCAACAGGCACCTTGAAACTGATGGCGCCATTTGTAAACACATATTTATGCAAAGCTAGATTCAGTGCCCTTGTAGCCATAAAGTCTCTGAATCAATCTATTGTTGATGTCATATCATCGATTAGATGTCCAATTTCTTCCAGGCTGCTAGACTCCAAGCCAATGTGTCATATTAGAGAGCATTCAATAATATATCTAGTGCATAAATTCCTTGGATTCCTTCATCATTGTGTTATTTTGTTGCCATTTGGGGTCACAAGAAACAGTAAGTCTCAAAATGGGATTATGCAGGCAAAATCCCAATTCCTAAAAGGTTATACCAATTTTCTGATGGCTAAAGCCCATTTCCCTATGTATTTTTCTTCACTGAATAGTATTCTGAATGAAATTAATTTATCAAATAGAAATATAGTGGCGTTTTGGTGCCCAATGTACACAGAATTGAAGTTGAAGGTTGTAACATAATTTGCTAGTCATGTAAATTAAAGGAATTTCTTGGCATAGAAAAGCACTACTAAGTTAGGGTATGTCTACACTACCCTCCTAATTCGAACTAGGAGGGTAATGTATGCATACCGCACTTGCTAATGAAGCCCGGGATTTGAATTTCCCGGGCTTCATTAGCATAAGCGGGGAGCCACCATTTTTAAATCCCCGCTGCTTCGAACCCCGTGTAGCGCGGCTACAGGGGGCTCGAACTAGGTAGTTCGGACTAGGGTGCCTATTCCGAACTACCGGTACACCTCGTTTCACGAGGAGTAACGGTAGTTCGGAATAGGCACCTAGTCCAAACTACCTAGTTCGAGCCTCGTGTAGCCGCGCTACACGGGGTTCGAAGCAGCGGGGATTTAAAAATGGCGGCTCCCCGCTTATGCTAATGAAACCCGGGAAATTCAAATCCCGGGCTTCATTAGCAAGTGCGGTATGCATACATTACCCCGCTAGTTCGAACTAGCGGGGTAGTGTAGACATACCCTTAGAGAGTGCAAGATCCAATATAAATACTTACTGTTTGACAGCCATTTCATTATAGTGTAAGTACAAGGTGTTGTGCACATACATGTTATTCCTTGCACAGTGGGAATCTGAACTAAAATTTTGGTGCATAGTAGCCCGAATTAGCATTCTACTACTGAAGCAGCTTCAAGTAAATGTACTATCAGATTGTTTGTTTGTTGTTGAATTAACTACAAGAACAAATCGTACAATCCTATTTGTGTATGCACTGTTTACTCAGCTATACTAGGCCTACTGAAGATTTGTGCCTCCTTAGGAACTGCAGTGAATGACTTTACCTCAGAACATACAAAGCCTTCTAAGTTCCTGAGTATTAAAGAGTCATAAAGAGATTGCACCATCCCTGCAGGCTTCTTCTCTCCATCTCCTTAACTGCCAAATCAATAGTGCTAACTAAGACCAGAGACAATTTGATCCCTGGATTCCATTCAGTGTATTTCACACTGTCCCAATACATTCCATTTTCACTGTGTAGGTTATGTTATGTAAATCAGCTGTCTATAGTTTGCTAGGCAGAAACTAGTAGTGTGGTGACTGAGAAAGAGATATTTGAGATTTTTAGAAGCTAGGAGAAAATTAGGATCTTAAAGGGGGAGCCGATTTTTGCCCCGAGATGGCATCTTGATTTTTTTGCAAGGGCATGCTGTGAAGTGATATACTTCTTATTTCATTCCTCATTGTTGGAAAGGTAAAATATGACTTAATTTTTGTGGGATGTATTAATTTCCCAATCCTCTCACAGGCATGTGAGTATTTAATGCTCCAATTGGCTGCACCTGACACATCAGATAGTTGTGTTATACACTTTCAAGTAATCTCCATAGGGCTATAATTTGAAAGGGAGGTTTGCCCTGGCCTTATAGCAACCTGTGATTTATGAATTGTTCTGAACAGGATTTACAAGGAAATTGGATATCATTAAGAAGCAGCTCTTTTTACCAGGTCTTGCTGGGGTCAGAGTGGCTCAGGAGTGTTAATAGCTATGTTTGCCCATCTCAAGTAAATTGCTTGTGAATTACTTTGCAAAGCAGAATTGCCTTAAAATAGACAGTTGCAATAGCTTGGTTGTAAATTGTTAGCATGTTAGCAGTCCACAAAAGTGATGTAAGGCATTTAAAGCAATTCCTGGATGAAAAAAGAATAAAGTCTTACAGAACATAAGTAGATCATTGATCTTTTCAATATGAGTTATTCTTTATGTAATTCGCAAGGAGAAATAGACTAACACTGAGTATTCATCTAAGGTTGACATTTAGACTACTTCCTGATCAAGTGTGGAAATGAAAAATAGACATGATGTATCAGATGGCATACTCTTTTAATAGACCAATAATATGGGTCACAACTTAATACAATGGTCCGGAGTGATATAAGCTGAAAATGTTTGAGCCTGGAGAATCTTTATTTCAAACAATAATATTTTTGGATGTTCAGTTCAGTTAGACACAGAATTTTTGATGAGTATCAGTAAATCAATGGGACTATAGAGTTTTTTAAAATATTATTTTAAACAAAACTGTGAAAAATCAATTTCCAGATATGAAATAAATGAAATAAGCTTTATTTCATTACTTTAGGTTCTAATGGCAGTGCTCAAAATGTGCTAGGAATTGTGTACACATACATAAAAATGTGTTATACCACATGAGAGAAAAGTCAATGTGAGTTTAATCCTCTATTGCTATAGATTTCATTGCCTTAAACTGAAGGAGGCATTACTGCATATCAGAATGTATTGGCTTGATATGTAGCCAATGTACTTTTTGTGAAGCCTTTATAATTAAATCCTCTGATATTCTACAATGATAGTCCTGGGACAGGAAAAGAGTGAGAATGATTTTGTGGTTTTGGGGCTAGGATATTCACCTGGTAAGTGGAAAATACAAATCCAAGTCCCTACTCTAGTGAATATTTAATTATTTATACAAAGTAGAACAACTTCAACAAGAAAGACAAAGATTTCCCTCCCCAAAATTTCTCATGGCACAGTGGTTAAGGTACTTGGGAGACCTGTGATCAAATCTCTGTTCCATTACAGACAAGCAGTAGATATAAACCCAAGTTTCCCATATCTTGGGTAAGTTTTGTAGATAGTGGTTTAAGAATTATAAGGGGATGACCTTATAATTGCTTTTGTTTTGCAAAAAAAAAAAAAAAGGAGGTATGTTCCTAATTCCATCTCTGAATCTGAAATAGCGTTAGGAATTCCCCTGACCTGGAATTAGGTGTATTGTAATAAATTTACCCCAGCTCTGAGCTTCACTTTAACAAGTAAGTGAAAGGTTATAAAATGTTACAATAACTTACCATAAAAAATGTTGATGGGAAAAGTTGCCAAAGGGATACAGACTGAATTAATCCAAAGTAAGAGGACTCCTGATATAACTCAAGGACTATGTTAAGATCATGTCTGGCACACAAGAAAAAAGCATGGAAATCAATGAGTCTTATTTAATACCATTTAATTTTGTACAGTGACTGGATAATGTTACCATCATTGACTCTTTGGACCTAGATGGTCCATACATATCAAAACTACAGGTGTAACTCCATTTGGGTGATGAAGGTTAGGCCACACTTCTATCCTCAGCATTTTCTATTGTCTAATTTAGGAGGCTTTTAGTTAAGTGTGCTGGGTTTTGGCAATCTCATTCTTAGGTGCCTAACTACTTCCATGTACTGGTAACAGTCTGAGTGCTGTTGCCTGATCAAAGATTGCTTATGAAATTCCAGTTACCACCTTTAGAGTTGAGAGGTCCTTTGTCCCAGTATTCAATTATTATATGGTTAGGATCCCTGATGTGCACAGATGTAGCACTCATACTATAGGAACTCTTGAATATTTGCAAATATAGTTGAATTAATACATTTAGCACAGTCACAAACACCCCAGTTTCATAAGATAAGTAGGGAATGTTCATATGTATTTCCATACCATATACTCGCACCATTCCTTCTAGAACAACCCAAGGTGTTAGTCATTATCTTCCTCATTATCTTTGCCTTCCCCACCATCACCAGTGGCCATCATTCTGAATTCTCCCAAAGACTATATCTTCTCCTACTGCCTTTAAGTGGGATGACACTTTTATCCTATTTTATATTGACATTGTTATATTTGATGCATATTTAGTAGGGGATATTTCCTTTTTTTTTTTTTTTTTTTTTTTTTTTGCATTTCCTCACCTTACTAACAGTGAAGTGTCTTTTTCCAGTAAGCCAGTATATCATTGATCTCAACTTATTATCATATGGGAGTTGTCTTAGATCTAAGTTGCTCTTACCAAGTGGATAGTATAATACAATATTTGAAGTTCTCTGTATATTTTTGCTGCAGCAAGGAAGCTCTTTATAACCCTGAGCACAAACTGTGCATTCTGTTAGAACAAATTTCCGTGGTGAGCAACAGCTTTTTCCAACTGCTGTCCTAAGCTTGCCTTTCAGACTATGGCTGATTTCACACATTGTGCCACATGTGATGCAGCCTTCAGAAGCTACACAAAATGAGCAGAAATTTAAAGGCTGAAGCTGCTCTGTTTTAAAACAATTATAGAAGCAGTACACCTATTTTTCCCCAAGAAAATGTGTTTAGTTGTGCTTCAGATGCACAAAAGAGTTGCCAGTGATAACAGTATTGGGACCTGTTCCCACCCCATTGAAAGTCATCAATTTTCCCTACTTACTGACATCACAGGCAGCAAATGTGTAAAATTCCATTAATGTTGCCTCCTTTTTTTTTTTTTTCTGGAGTGATCATAACCTACAACAAAAAAGGCTTGATAAAAAATTCCTGGAAGTCAACTGATATCTTTGCACTGACATTAAGTGAGAGTTTATCATAATTCAGTTTGTGTATTCATTTAATCCTTAGATTCTACAGAAATCACCAAATAGGGCATCAGTGTAATGCAAAAAAAGTGGCTATTTCTGACATGTGGAAGTCTCTCTGTCTGGCTATTTCTTTGGATCCATCACTGTGCTATCTGAACATCTCTGGCCAATGACAACTGGTCTGACATTATCAACTCCTTTAAGACAGGCCATGAAGGAAGCTGAAGAAAGCAGAAAGAGTCACCTACCCTTGTAGACAGTGGGGACTCCATATAGGTATAATTATCTGCAAAACCATGCTTATGGACTGCATATGTTTATTGTTTTCTTATGAAAGATTTTATATCCCTTGAGCCATTACTCTGTCCTCCACTGCATATGTCTTTTAATTACGTCTTAAAAAGGACAAACTTCCCCTGAGAAACTATTGTGAAAATATTATATTCATGCATTTTGTGGGCTATTGTAATATTGCAGGATGTACTAAGGATGGAGTTTCAGCCTTATCTATGAATTCCCTGGCACTTTTCACAGGGAGCCAGACTCTAAATTCAATTAAAACAAAACTGTTGCTTTTTTAATTTAATCTGTTCTCTAATCTATTTTCTAATCAGAACAAACACAGTTCCATGTAGGATGGCTACTGGCAAACTCAATTTCCAGGAAACTTTATGTGACTCACAATGCATCATTACAAAAGTAGTTCCACTGAAGCCACTTGTACAGGAAGGTGTTATTTCTCAAGTGTGAATGGATCACAATCTGACTCACAGTTGTTTTAGTTCATCACTATATCTTCAAACTGTTGTGAGCTGCAGTGTTTAACAAACATGCTATGTTCGTTTTCCTTAACCTTTTCCTAATAAACATATTTCAAAACTCTGTTGATCCTCTGTCATGCTTGAGCTTGTGTTTCCAGCTACAGTTGTTTTCAATAAAATGGATAGTAACAAATAACATTCAGAAACAGGGGGTACATCTAAACTACATGCCTCTGTCGACGGAGGCATGTAGATTAGCCAGATCGGCAGAGGGAAATGAAGCCGCGATTAAAATAATAGCAGCTTCATTTAAATTTAAATGGCTGCCCCGCTCTGCCGATCAGCTGTTTGTCGGCAGATCGGGGCAATCTGGATGCGACGCGCCGACAAAGAAGCCTTTCTTGATCGGCATAGGTAAACCTGGTTTCACGAGGCATACCTGTGCCGATCAAGAAAGGCTTCTTTGTCGGCGCGTCGCGTCCAGACTGCCCCGATCTGCCGACAAACAGCTGATCGGCAGAGCGGGTCAGCCATTTAAATTTAAATGAAGCCGCGATTATTTTAATCGCGGCTTCATTTCCCTCTGCCGATCTGGCTAATCTACATGCCTCCGTCGACGGAGGCATGTAGTCTAGACACACCCAGGGAGTCTAATTCTGAGCTCTTCAAACTCATTGGGATACTGAGTCTTTTCAGAAGCTTTGTATTAGTCCTAGTAAAATAGAGCAAACCAGGTCAAGGGGGAGGGGGTTAAAAGAGGCCAGAGGGACTCTACACAAACCCTTCCAATTGAAGAGATGTTCTTAAGGAATCAATCAAAAGGTGGCCTGCCGGGGCAGCTCCGACATAAGGAGCTGCTAAACAGAGCAGAGAGTAGTTGGGTCCTGATCAGCAAAGGTGAAGGATTCATTCTGAGGGAGAAGCACCATGGATGAAACAGTGCTGGACAGGCATGAGGGGAGTGGGAGAGAAGCTCCAGCTTTACACCTGCCAGGCTGTGGCCTTGACACAAGGTTCAAAATGTGCTCAGATCACAGAGAAGTGACCCAGGGAACAGGAGCAGTCAAGAGGAGTGAAGGAGGGTGGCACAAGGCTGCAGTCAGAGGCTGTCTGGACTGGTACACAGAGTAATGGGTGGGCCTGGGTCTCCCTCTTCCTCTTTGCACCACACCTTACCTCCAAGGAGTGGCCTTTATGGACTGCAATTTGGCTTCAAGACAAAGGCTAGACTTTGGGGCTGCAGCTTACCCCAGCAGCAGATGTAAGGACCAAGGACTGCTGATACCCCCAAAAGGGAGTGAGAAGGGAGTGGTCAGCACTGCTGGAAGGTGGTGTCCTGAAGAGGAGTGACATGGGACACAGAGAGACCCTGTGGAGTAGCATGACAATGGGTGAGACAATGGCCAGAAGGCAGCACATTCCAAAGGACAGAACTAATTTCTGCATTGACCAGAGGGAGGTGCTACAATGATGAGTCAACCTCATTACACCGAGTAAGAGAGACTTTGAGAAAAAAGATAAGCCCTGCTCTACACTAAGAAATTGGGTCAACATAACTACATTGCTCAGGGTGTTAAAAATCCACACCCCCTACTTGTGTAGTTAAGATGACTTAAATACTTATATAGGCAGCACTAGGTTGATTAAATTTTCTGTCAACCTATTTACGACCTCTCAAGGAGGTGCATTACTTTTGCCTACAAGTGAATCCCTCCCAATGACATAGGAAAGACATGGCCCATGTCACTCCTTTTCAGGACACCGCCCTCCAGCAGTGCCTATCACTCCCTTCTTACTCCCTTCTGGGGTTATCAGCAGTCCTCTGTCCTTACATCTGCCGCTGGGGTCAACTGCAGCCCAGTGCACTCAAGTGCTACAATGGTGTGGCTGCAGAGGCATAGCTTTGCTTCTGTTTCATTTTAAGTGTAGACAAAACCTAACTCTTTCCTAAATATCTGCAGTTGTATGTTCACCCAGTGTATGAATGTTTTGTCGACATTGCAGTATTTGCTACTACCTCTATCCAGTCACATCTGTCAGAGTCTTCTGTCTCTTTCTGCATATATGACAAGCGCTTTCCTTTTTCCATTTTCTTTACATCCCTACATGGAATTCTCAGAATAACTTTTTAAAAAATAATAATTTAATAATCATGGACCTTCTTATTTGCCATAAGTGTTTACTAAAGTGGATGCACTTATATCCCGGGTCATATGAGAACTAGTTTACTATAAATCAACCATTATCAGGAAAAAACAAAGAAATTTGTGAACAGTCTTTGACATCATTTTTATTTCACATGTGCTGTGTGATTCTTACATCATGAACAGAATTGTTTTGTAGTACTATAGACTGAGCAGCTTAATTCAATTGTAGTGCCAACCCCCAAAACTGAATATATGCTTAAAAACCAACACAGCCACAATCCATAAAGATATCTATAGCCATAGCCATAGCCATAAATATATTAAAATCTCTCTTGAGGAACAAAATTATATCTTTCTTTAGGTATCTCCTTTTGCTCCCCTACTTGGGGTTATGTTCCATCTTCTGTAGTCTCCCAAGTACTTCACATAGGGACAGATTTTGCTGTTGTAACTATGAGGAATATGAAAAGCTTTGTGGAGTATCCCAAAAAGTGTTTTATTTAGAGGATTCCTGAGATCCAGTGTTGAATAGTCATAGGGGACCAGAAAGTTTCAGGTCATTCCCTTACACTCATGAGATGGGATTGCAAGCCATTACAGATGAATGGCTCAAACAGCCAAGAAATGGAACAACCATCAAAGGGGCATCCTGTAGCTAGCCTGGCTATCTGACTAGGAAAAATTAGTTTCAGGCAAAAGGAAGACTAGGCAATAACAAAGGCTCACACTGAGAAGGTGGGATGCTGACAAAAGGGAGTTTCCCTCTGAAGGAGAAGAGATTGGGGCTATGTCTACACTACAATGATCTATTGGAAAAAGGTACATGAGGCCAAATTTCAGAAAAGCCTCCTCTTTCAGAGCAGCCCTTCTTCCTTGTGGGAGGAGGAAGACAGGGCTTCTGAAAGCATGCATCTGCTCTTCTGCAAAAAAAAGTGATAGGCGGCATCTAGACTGGCAAGTTTTTCTGCAAAAGCAGCTGCTTTTGTGGAAAAACTTGCCAGCTGTCTACACTGGCCACTTGAAATTGCGCAAGAGCATTGACGATCTAATGTAAGATTTGCGCAAAAGCGTCCGTGCCAATCTAGACGCTCTTTTCCGCAAATGCTTTTAACAGAAAAACTTTACCGTTAAAATCATTTGCGGAAAATCATGCCAGTCTAGACGTAGCCATAGAGTTTTTCTGGGATACCTCTGGTCGTGTAGACCCAGTAGTGTAGACATAGCCTGCGATACACACTAACAGGAAGAAAAATGCAGACCAGGCTGCAACCCAAGAGCACCTTGGTTTCCCAAAATAATATAAGCTCGTTCAGGTCTTTTTCTGTAACCCAAACAGAAATGCACCTTATTTAGCCTATAGTGAACCATACAATTAGATGACATATATGTATAGACTGTTTTTTGGAAATAATTTTCTCTAATGTTGTGTACCATGTACTAAATAAGACCACTTGTTTGAAGAAGGCTGCTTTTCATTCTATAGCAATCATCACAAGCTGTGGAAGAGAAAAAAGGTAACTGTCCATTCAGATCCGTATGGTAATAAATGTTCAGCACAGATGAATGTTATACCCAGATCCCATCCTGCAAGGGAGAAAATACCAAAATTCTTCCAGCCTAACCCATCTGAGGGTATGTCTACACACAAAGTTAATTCGCACTAACAGACGTTAGTTCGAATTAACTTTCATAGGCGCTACACTAGCGCTCCACTAGTTCGAACTTAATTCTAGGTAAACCTCATTCTACGAGGACTAAGCCTAGTTCGAACTTACTAGTTCGAATTAAGGGGTGTGTAGCCCCTTAATTCGAATTAGTGGGAGGCTAGCCCCCCCAGCTTTCCCTGGTGGCCACTCTGGCCAACACAGGGAAACTCTATTGCCCCCTCCTGGCCCCGGAACCCTTAAAGGGGCACAGGCTGGCTACGATGCCCGTGCCAGGTGCAAGCCTGCCAGCACCCAGCCAGCAGACCCTGCACCTGGCACGGCTCCAGCCAGCCACCCGATGCCCCCCAGCCCTCCCCCTCTTCCTGGGACCAGGCTGGCAGCTCCCGGGTGCTTGCCCGGGACCGCAAGAGGCAGGCACCCGCCTGGTCTAGTGTGGACATCGTGGACCCGTCCACGACCTCTGCACTAGACACAGGAAAGTGGCCGTCTAGGGCAGGAGAGCTACCAACCTGGCCACCCAGGAGCAGGTGTGCATGAAAATCAAGGTGGTCCACAGAGACCCCCGACCCTGAGCCCTGAGCTTACAATGGCCTTACTGGGTCAGACCAGGGGTATGTCTAAACTACATGCCTCTGTCGTCAAAGGCATGTAGATTTGTTGTTTTGGCAAAGTCAAATGAAGCCGTGATTTAAATGATCGTGGCTTCATTTAAATTTACATGGCTGCCACGCTGAACCGACAAACAGCTGATCAGCTGTTTGTCCTCTCAGCGTGCTAGTCTGGACGCTCCCCTGTCGACATCATGATGTCCACACTAGACCAGGCGGGTGCCTGCCTCTTGCGGTCCCGGGCAAGCTCCCGGGAGCTGCCAGCCTGGTCCCACGAGGAACAACGGGGCTGCCGACAAAGGGCTTTGATGTCGACAGGGGAGTGT
The DNA here is from genome assembly GCF_052426305.1 of Pelodiscus sinensis. NCBI lineage: Eukaryota > Metazoa > Chordata > Testudines > Trionychidae > Pelodiscus > Pelodiscus sinensis. The sequence continues at coordinate 225,303,806 of NC_143052.1, forward strand.
CCACACTAGTGCACTGAGCGGACAAACAGATGATCAGCTGTTTGTTGGCTCAGCGTGGCAGCCATGTAAATTTTAATGAAGCCACGATCATTTGAATCACGGCTTCATTTGACTTTACCTATGTGTCTAATCTACATGCCTCTGACGACAGAGGCATGTAGTCTAGACATAGCCCAGAGGTCCATCTAGCCCAGTAGCCTGACTGCCGACAGTGGCCAACCCTAGGGACCCTGGAGGGGATGGACCAAAGACAGTGACCAAGCCATTTGTCTCGTGCCATCCCTTTCCAGCCTTCCACAAACTTTGGGCAGGGACACCACTCCTACCCCCTGGCTAATACCACTCCATGGACCCAACCTCTATCACTTTATCTCACTTCTCTTTAAACTCTGTTCTAGTTCTAGCCTTCACAGCCTCCTGCAGCAAGGAGTTCCACAGGTTGACTCTTTGCTTTGTGAAGAACAACTTTCTGTTACTAGTTTGAAGCCTGCTACCCATTCATTTCCTTTGGTTTCCTCTAGTCCTTCTATTATGGGAACTAATGAAGAACTTTTCTTGATGTACCCTCTCCACCCCACTCATGCTTTTATAGACCTCTATCCTATCCCCCCTCAGTCTCCTCTTTTCTAAACTGAAAAGTCCCAGTCTCTTTAGCCTATCTTCATATGGGACCTGTTCCAAACCTCTGATCATTTTAGTTGCCCTCCCCTCTCCCACCCTCTCTCGTCCCCTCTCCCACCTCCTTTTCCCAGTCTCCCCGAGTTTTGTTCAATAAAGAGAGATTTTATTTTTGAACACAATTGTCCTTTATTTTGTACATCAGGAAGGGGGGCTAGGGAGGGGTAAATGGAAGGAGGTGAGGGAGGAATGGGGTACGAGCCCCCAATGGGGAGGACTGGGCTGGCTCTGCGGGCTTCTGGGGGTGGAAGCTCTCCTGCAGCCCTCCAATTGCCCCCTCTCCACAGATGGCAGCCTGCGGCAAGTGCAGTCGGTCTGATGGCCGAGTGCTGTGATGTGCCAGTGTGGGTACTCCGGGCAATCCAAGCCAGGACTGGTTTGCAAGCGGGGCACCCCTGATAACTGTCTGTCCGGAGTGGGGGTCGGGTCCCTTTAAGCACAGCCCTCGGCTAGCCTGAGACAGCAGCTCCACGCTCTAAGTCCTCATCTGATGCCCTGCCAGCACTGGTTCTGGCCATCCTTAACCCTGGTTCAGGGTCCACTTAATGTGCACCTGCTAGTTCAAATTAGCAAAACGCTAATTCGAACTAGTTTTTTAGTCGGCATGCGTTAGTTCGAATTAACTAATTCGAACTAAGTTAGTTCGAATTAGCGCTGTAGTGTAGACGTACCCTGAGAGAGTAAAATCAGAAGGAGAACAGAGGTTCAAGCAGCTCCCTAAAGATGAGAGTTACTCACTGTAGCACTGAATACATTTCTCTATTTTGTACACCAATTCACACTCCATGTTCAGTGTACAGGAAAAGATCATAAAAAGCCATAAGCCTTCCTCTTTTCATCCCTATTTTAGAATAATGATCTCTGAGATGAGCAGAAGCAAGTATTCTACCCAGAGTGCAGCCAATACAGGGACTGCTAAGGTGAGAAGGCAGCTGGGGTTGGGAAATTTCTTGCTCACACCTTCCCAATTGCATTCAGGAGCTGCTCCAGAGTTTGATTTTACTGTGTAAGAGTAGCTGAAATATTGGGGGTGAGATGTAGAAGGAGTACAGAATTTCTACTGCTAGTGAAACCTATGCAAATCCAATGCATCTCCAGTGACACACCAGATTTATAAAACTGTCATTAAGTGAAGAATTTTGGTCCGTTTTCTCCATCTATAAAAAAGAATCTGAACTGATTTTAATTGGTTTCATTCCACAGAGAACTGATGGTGAATTTTTTCTTAAATTACTGTGCCAGTCAGTGAAGAATTCTCTCAGGAACACTTTGATACCAGAAGGCATACTTGGCATGTTTGTGAAATATCTTTTTTTTAAAATTAGGTTCTGAAATCCTTTACTCAAGTTCACAATGGCTATATCCTGCTTGCGTTGTGAGGAAAGCTGGTCTGCTTGATGATTCTAATATTGTATGCATTTCAGAAGATAATAGCTGTTCTGATAGAAGTATATTCAAGGATTCCTTTGAATAGACTTAAATTATCTAGTCTTGTAATATCAATGGAATTATATCACATAGCCTTTTAGTCCTGTTATTCTGAACTCGCAGGTGAGTGCCCAAATCATTGGAGTACAGAGTCATTCCAATGCACTGTCTGGCACAATAACCATTGAGGATTTTTCCATAATGGAACACTCATGAGAAAGAAAGAAGGAACTTGCAATCATGAGAGAGTTCCTATGCTTGCATGAAGAACGGATGAGAAAACAATTAAACTGGAATATCTTATGATTATAGTTACGCTGATGGGAGATTACTGGACATCCACTCCTTTCCCCATTTGTGATTGATTGATGCCTCTGACACTGTTGGAAGTCAGGGGCACTGACAGACTCCATGGGCCCCTGGGCAAGGTGTGGGGAGAGGAGGGCTGGCTCCAGGGTATTAGAAGAGGTGGGGCTGAAGTGGTGGGGCTGGAGCAGACAGCCTTCTGCACCTCCCAGAGCAAAGCACACCCCACCCCTACCCACGATACTCTGGGAGGAGGTTTAAAGGGCCTAAGACTCCAGCAGTAGCAGTGGCCCTGGCCAAGAGCTTTGGGCCCCTTTGAATCACCAGGCCCCAGAGCAACTTCCCTCTTTGCACTTCCCTGTCAGCAGGCTCATTGGAGGGTTTAGTATTGTGAACCTACACTGAACTGGTTCTGCTGGACATTTGTGAAGCTAATTTAAGCCCTTTGGTTCTATTGCTTTTATAAACTTAAACTTGCAGCCTTAATGTAAGCAATCATGTGGCTGTCCTGTGTCTCATTCCCCTGCATGACTAGGTACACAAATATATGTAATAAGTTCTAAAGATAATCTTCATCATCCCAGGTTAAGATGTATCAAATATATAACATTTGTGATAAATCTTTAGACAACAAATAAACAGTATAAAACAGGCCTGATACAACAAATTAACAAGCATAAAACAGTAAACAAACTGTTGTACTGGAATTCAGACCAAAAAGTTGTAATGATTTTACTATTATTGTCATGCTACATCTCATCTGCATGTTATTGGAGGTAATGATTGGGGCTCCATAGTTAAAACTGCCTGAAAGGTTTTTAAATGGGAAAAACATTTCTGGTTTTCTCAACATGAAGATGTTCTTTCAGATTGAAATTCCACAAACTTGTGAATTTATGCGGTTTTAGAATTTTCGGTATAGATTTTGTTTGATTTGTTTTCATAGTTCCTTAACTATGTTTTGAAATTGGTCTGTGACTTAACTTTATAAAGGTTTCTAACATTTAATTGTTTACATGTATCTTTAAGGCTGGGTCTAGACTACATTCCTTTTCTCAAAAAAGGGATGTAAATTAGACACTTCAAAATTGCAAATGAAGCCTGTATTTAAATTTCCCTTGCTTCATTTGCATAATGGCGGCCGCGGGTTTTATTGAAAAAAAAACCCCCAGTTGTTTAGATGGTGATCTTTCAAAAATAAAACCCTTTTTTGAAAGATCCTGTAAACCTAATTTTGTGAGTACAGGATCTTTCCAAAAAGGGTTTTTATTTTTGAAAGATCTCCATCTAAACAGATGTTTTTCTTTCAAAAAACCCCTTTTCAAAAAAACCCACAGCCGCCATTATGCAAATGAAGTGAGGGAAATTTAAATACAGGCTTCATTTGCAATTTCCAAGTGTCTAATTTACATTCCTTTTTCTAGAAAAGGGATGCAGGATAGACAAAGCCTAAAATAATTCATTTCTACATAAAAAGTGGCAGATAGATGAAACCTGAACAGATAGGATACGTCTAGACTACAGGCTTTTGTCGACAGAAGTTTTGTCGACAGATACTGTCAACAAAGATTCTGTCGACAAAGAGCATCTAGACTACATTCAGTAGTCTAGACAAAAGGCGTTATGCCTCGTAAAATGAGTTTTACCAGTGTCGACAAAACTGCTGAGTTCTGTCGACGTTATGTCGACAGAACTCAGCGGTAGTGTAGACGCAGGTATAGTTTTGTCGACAAAAGACCACTTTTGTCGACAAAACTCTGTAGTCTAGTCACACCCATATAGTGCAATGATGAGGTTTTTTTAAGAAATAGGATTAAGGGTTTTCATGACTGGAAGCCTACTATACTGTCACCAAGGGCTACATTTTGTTTCCCATAAGTTATAAATGTAGTAACATAGAACTATTTGCATAAGCAAGGCAAGCAAGTTTTGGCCTAATTTATGATGGGTTTTTCTGGCTGATCGGTAACTAACTTTATGTCCATAGGTGTTGTATCTGGATCTTATTTTCTGTGTTCGTACGTCAGTTCACAGGCACTCTGCACAATTGCAAGGCACTGCATATGAATAGTTTAATGCTATGTGTATAGTCAACTGACTCTCTGGGCTTGCGTTATTTTGAAATAACTTAGTTCGCATCTACACAGCAGGTAGTTATTTCAAAATAATGTTGAAATACTGTCGAGCTGGAGGACTTCCTACTCCAAGTCCTGCAACCCTCATTGTACGAGGAGTAGGAGAAGTGAGAGGAAAAGTGCTCTATTTGGAAATAAGTGTTGTGTAGATACTCTCAATTTCAAAATAAGCTATGCAATTGACATAGCTCAATTTGCATAGCTTATTTTGAGTTAAGCCCTGCTGTGTAAATGCACCCTTATGGTGCATCTACACAGCACCCTAAACTCGAAATAAGATACACAATTTGTACTATGCAAATTGCATAGCTTATTTTGATTCTATTTCAAAATAGCTTATTTTGAAATTTGTCACGTCTACACAGTGCCAAATTTTGAAATAATGAACTATTTTGAGATATTCCTTAGTGAGCGGCAAGTTGTGATATAAATCTATTCCACCACAGTAGCCTGACAGCTCCCTAAGAATACTAGGGAGCACTTAATTCTCTGTCACAGTGTCTACTCAGTTCGTGAGTGATAGGCTAATGTGGGGTAGATTTGGAGACCTGCTTGCCAGGAAATAATTGTTTTCATGTATCTTCAGCTATCAAAAATACCTCTTGCCTAATTTTGGAACAGAAGTGAGTTGGATCTATCCAACAGATATGACATGTTTTGATTGATTAAATTCATTTTCTTACCCTAAGAGCTTGAATAAAATGAATAGTTATGTATAATAAAGTAATTTAACCAATCTATTTTAGATAAAGAACAACCTGGACAATCTGATTACATCACAGTAGATTTTATTATATGGTTCTGAATTTTTATATGACACAGTTTGCAACCAGATAGTAGATCCTATAAGAAAATAGCAGTGTATGTGGGTGAAATTATTCAATATTTGCAATAGTGGTCTTATTGATCACAAATGCTATCCACTTCTAAACTGTAATTTGCTATTAAATTAAAGTTTTCAGAGGGGAAAAAGTCATAAAGGCAAAAACATTCCAAAAGATTATTTTAAAAAAAGCAAGCAAAATCTGAGCTATATTTTATTTGAGTAATAATGTGTAACCAACAACAAAAAATACCTCTGGAACTTTAAATACTATTTTTTATCATGATAAAAAATTCTAATACTTTAATAAATTATAACAATTATAGTAGTAACAGCAGTCACTGAAATTCAAATAGAAAACGTTTTCTGGTACAAACATTTTATTGTACAAAGTCATTTTATATTTAAATCGTGCTTTTTTCAACTGAAGAATTTCATCAATTAAAACAATGTAGATTAATATTTCAAACTCTCTATCTTATTTTTTCTTTATTAGTTTCATTTAAGGCAGGTGTAGGGAAACTTTTTTGGTTCGGGGGTCACTAAACCACAGATAAATCAGTTGGGGGCCACACGCAAGTGATAAGCAAAAGAAAAAAAAACAAAACAGATCCTCATTGATGAGGCCCCTGATTGAGAAGGACAAAGACACATCTCACATTCCTCTATAGTTACACCAGAGACTAGTGGGGTCCAGCCTAGTAGATCCAGCTCTATGGTGGGATGGCTGAGGGGCTGGAGTGCCAGCATGGGCTCCCCAATACTTGGAGGGGCCCCTGAGCCTTGCAGGCCGGATCCAGGCAAGCAGTGGGCCACATCCAGCCCCTGGGCCTGAGATTCCCCACCCCTGAGTCCTTAAGAATTCGAGCCACTGCTTTACTTCATTTGTCCTTTGAACCATGTCTGACATATTACAGTAAAACTCCAATAGTCCGGCATCCAATAGTCCAGCACTCCTGATAGTCTGGCATCAAAATGGCAAGAGCCTAGTGAGTGAGCTTCGGCAAAAAATGAGTCACAAGGTAACAGCGGCAGCAGCTGAACTGAGCAAAAAGGCTAAAAAAGGCTAAAAAACTAAAACATTACAGTATACTGTATACAGTACTGTATGTACAATAAAAAGGGTTAAGAACACTTTATATACAGAATATAATGTATACAGTATATATATAACCATATTATAGTACCTCCTGATAGTCCAGCATATCTGATAATCTGGCACCACCTAGGTCCCATGGGTTCCGGATTATTGGAAGTCTACTGTACTGTAATTCAGGCTTTGATCCTACACATGTGATTTAGGAGTTGACCGCACAGGGACAATTCACTAGCCTAAAGCTAAGCATGTACATAAGTATGTGCAAGATAGGGCCATAGACATAAAAATGCTGTACCTCTGAATGTCTATATTCCAAATAATCAAAATTATATTCCATATAACCAAAACTACTGGTTAACTGAAGTTGGCTATGTATTCTGGGATTAAACTGGCTCAGATCCACTGATGAGAAGCTCTCAATGAGGAAGGTAAAACATTTCCTGACACATTTTCCTTTATAGATTAATATAATGGGTTTTAAAGGGAAAATGAATTGAAGAAGTCTGACCTATATAGTTACGATAAATGTCAGGATATTGGTTTTGTTACATTTTCAATACCCTGGAACTTGCTTGTGTTTAAATATATTTAGATGACCAAATTATTACAAGGTTTTAACACATGGATTTAACCAACTAATTTGTCCATTCTCCCTTCACAAAAATCTATCAATCTGAAATGTTAACAGATAAAGCCCACTGGTTAAATATGGATTGTTGTTTTTTTTAATTAACACAGCAAAAATATATTTGCTTCTGGAAAATGGGTCTGTCTTCTAAGAACTCTAAGTTTTAGGGCACATGGCTGTAGAGACGAGGTTGGCAAAATATGGTCTGGGGGCTGGATACAGTCCTCCAAGCCACTGGATCTGGCCTGCGGGACATCAGCCATGCTCCCTTCCTGCACGCTGCTCTGAGCAGCTCTTTGAAGGCATCAAGAACAGAGGGAGGGTCAGAAAAAGCTTTATGCACTGCCCCATCCCCAGCACATTCTCACAATTCTCATTGATTGGTTTCCAGCCAATGTGAACTGCCTGTTTGCAGGACAGGAGGCATGCAAAGTACCCCTCCCCCTCTGGACTCACAGCAGGAGCATGGAAGGTAGGGAATCTAGTTGAAGAACCTGCTGGGCTGTGGGCTGGGAGCCACCCAGGTATGCACCTCCTGGCCAGAAACAGCCTCTGGCACCCCAGTCCCTCTCTCCCTCCCTCACTGCAGTACCCCTACCCTGTCCCAGGCCCTGCTCTCCAACCTCTGCATCTCCTTCTGGATGCTTGCCCCAGATGACAATCCCCTCCCAGACCATGCACCCCCTCATATACCTATCCTTCAGGTTACAACCTCCTCCCATATTTTGCACCCTAATCCCCTAACTATAGTCACATCCCAGATTCCTGCACCCCCTCCTGCATTCCTACCACAGGTCACAACCCTCTCCCAGACCGTGTACTCCCTTTTAATCTCCTACTCCAGGTCAGAATCCTCTCCGGTACCTATTCAACTTTCTGAATACTGCACCCCCTTCTGTGCCCCAGTCTCCTGCCCCAGTTCACAACCTCTTTGTTCACAGAAACTCCCTCCCAGATCCCACACCCCTCCTGTATCCCAGTCTCTTATCCCAAGCTCCCTTCTGCATCCAACCTCTATCACAGACCCCACTCCTCCTCCATTAATATCATGGAAGAGTGCAACCCTTGACCACTTACCAAACTCTTGGAGTAGCCTCCTATAAAAAATTATTGCCCACCCCTGCTGTAGAGGAACAGATTACTTAAGCCATTTGTGATTAAATAACAGCTGTCTCCTGAGACAGATTCCCCATCTGCTCACTCATTGAATGGATTGAAAATACTTTGTATATGAAAGCACAATCTGTTGCTAATGAAACGCATTGTCACATATTAATCATTGTGACTTTATTACACAATTAAGTAGGAGGAAGATGTAGACTAAAAGGGCAAAAATGCATACACACATGCACACACAGAGTCTTTGCTAATTTGTAAAAGTGGCAAGGTAAATTATGCAGAAAAATATGAAAAATCAATAGAACATTCCCTTTAATATTGTGGTAAGTGGCAGTTGGAAACAGGCAGGTCAATGGAGTCTTGATTTAATATCTCCAAGAGATGGGGCACAACTCTCAGTCATATCTGCTTTCAGCAAAAAGTGGAACTCCAGGTATCCTGCCCCTCGTTTCTCAGCACATCCTGTATGTTGTGCTGTACCATATTACATTAGGCTTCCAGTCAAGTGATCTCAAAGCACTCAAGCCCTTCCAGGATAGAGGAGTGTTTCAAAACATAGTCCTCAATATTACAAAAAAAAAAGAAATCTTTCATCGAGCCATACTATCCTTTGCTTCTGTAATTGTCAGTCATTGTGTTCTGGTTTCCTACCTCTAAATCATACAGTTCATGGTCTCTCACTGTCTTCTTGGCTTAAGTATTCTTTCTGGCAATCCACTCATGACTGCCATACAGTTCCTCACCTTCCAACAGGTTGCTTGCTTCTGGCAGAAATAGATTGCCTACAAGCTTCTCCTCGGCTATTGGACTTTCTCACTTTATAGTCCAAACTCAGCACAGGTGCAGTGGATTTGGCTGAAACTGAGTTTCGCCGTTAACCTTTTTTAGCACAGGATGAGGTCTCATCCTGTCAGAGGTTTAGTGTGATTGTAGAGGGATAAATTAAGCAGAGAAGTTGGTGTGGAGGATTTAGGTTGGTGTATATGAGAGGGTTCTCAACCATGATACTGTCTTCATTGAAGGAGGACTGATGGAAAGAGATAGAATCCGTGTAGTGAGCAGGAGTGACCACTCACTGACCCTGAGGGGAAAGAACCCCTCTCTGAGCCCAGTGGGCTGAGCAGAGTCCTGCCCCTTTAATTCCAGAGGGGTCAAAGCCCAGCCCAGGAGCTCAGTAAGGCCCCAGCTGCCAGAGAAAGCAAAGGCCTACCCTGAGCTCCCAAGCTAGGATGGCTCTGAGGACCTGGCAGAGGACTGGCCCAGACCACCAGGCCTATGCTCCAAAGAAACCTTTACCCTGTCCCAGGGTGCAGACTACCATGACCCTGAGAACCAGCAGCCGGCGTGGAGCCAGGTAGATGCTATGGGGGATTTAGGAAGTGGTCTAGGGGAAACCAAAGACCGTCAGGATGATCTAATAACACTTTAAAGTGCATCACTGTGTTCCAGACTGGATCCCTGCTGACCATAGTGGCAGCCAAGGCTGCCACCGCTAGGGGCTGAGCTGGGACGTGGTAGAGTAGGGAGGACCTGTGTCCCTCCTGCCACTCCACATACTGGGTGGTAGTCTCCCCCTCCATTCTGGTGCCTGGGGAACTGCATTTGTTTGCTGCTCCACCCCGAACCAGGTCCTGGGCTGCATTAACTTTGGGACTGCATTTGTTTTCTGCCCAACCCTGAAGCAGGGCCTGGGCCTTAATAACTGGAACTATGTTTGCTTTGCTGCGCAGTCCTGAACTAGGGCCCGGGCTTTACTAACCATAGGACGGTATTGGTTTTGCTGCCCACCCTGGACCAGGGCCTTACTAACTGGTGAACGGTCTTTGCTTTGCTGCCCTGCTCTGCACCAGGGCCCCGGGCCTTATTGACTGGGGGATTGCCTTTGTATAGCTGTCTGCTCTGCTTTCAGGCCCCATGGTATAAGAGGAGCTGCTAGACCTTTACTTATAGGCATGAGCACAAGTCAAGGGCCCAGGACTAAGCCAGCCAGTTTACAGTCCAAATAACAAAGAAGGGGAAAATATATTCATACAAGTACTCATTAATGTAATGAGGTAGGATTTAAAATAGGAGGGCAGGTGACAAAAGCAAGCATAGATATAATAAAAGACATAGATATAATAAAGGTGGCCTTAGCAGAGGCCTGGAAGCTTCAAGAGGAATATACAATTATAACAAGAGGGAAAATATAGAGGGAATCTGTTCAATATCTTAGATTTCTATACACAAATGATGTACAGTGAATAAACAAGAAGAATTGGAAATCTTAGTGCATAAGCTAAATTATGATGTCATTAGCATTACTGAGACCTGATGGGTTAAATCCCATGACTGGAAGGCTACATCTACACTGGCATGATTTTGTGCAAGAACTCTTTTGTGCAAGAGTTCTTGTACAAAAACTCTTCCAGAAGAGCGCGTCTGCCCTGGCATGTGCCTTTGCGCAAGAGATGTGCTTTTGTGCAAGAGCATCCATGCTAGTGTAGACGCTCTCTTGCACAAGAAAGCTCCGATGGCCATTTTAACCATAGGGCTTTCTTGCACAAAAAATTGTTGTTGCCTGTCTACACTGGCCTCTTGCGCAAGAACAGTTGGCAAGAGGGCTTATTCCTGAGCAGGAGCATCAGAGTTCTTGTGCAAGAAGCACTGATTTCATACATTAGAACGTCAGTGTTCTTGTGCAAGAACTCACGGCCAGTGTAGACAGGCAGCAAGTTTTGGCACAAAAGCGGGTGCTTTTGCTCAAGATCACGCCAATGTAGACACAGCCAGAATATTATTATACATGGGAATAGCTGTTCAGGAAAAACAGAAAAAGGAGAAAAGGGATCAGTGATGCATTATATATCAAGAATATATATGCTTGCTCTAAGGTTAAGAAAGAAGTGAGAGGCAGACCCGTTGAAAGTTTATGGGTGAGAATAAAAGAGAAAAAATAGGGGGTCTGTTAGGCTACATCTACACTGGACCATAGTTTGAAATAAGATATGCAATTTGATCTATGCAATTTGCATATCTTATTTCAATCTTATTTCGATCTTATTTTGAAATAATATATTTTGTAATTTGGTGCTGTCTACACACCACCAAAATTCAAAATAACCTGCTATTCTGAAATGTCCCTTTCTCTTCATGGAATGAGGTTTACAGGGACATCGGAATAGTGAGCCCAAAATAATGGGCTTGCTGTTAAGACACAGGATACCTATTTCGAACTAGCGTTACAGTGTAGACGTAGCATTATAGAGCCCAAAACCTTTGGTTTCAGAAGGTGGAAGAGGTCACCAGGAGACGATAATTTTACATTTGATTCCAACTAGGTGTGAATCAGCAGATGGAGGGCAATTGAGTGAAAGTAGTCATGATGGGATAAATTCTAAGGAAAGGAATAAATGAAACCAGCAACATGGAAACAGACTTTCAAAAAAGCAGTTTTTAACAAATTCAGAGAATTAGCAGGTAGGGCTCCAGAAAGGGACAATGCATTGGAATGGAGGACGCATGAAACCTGGGTCCTTGGGGGTTTATACAGGTTAATTCAACTACATGCAAGGGATCTTTGTTAATTTCAGAAAGTCAGATGAGCTGAGCATTTTGGAAAAGTCAGCTGGGAATAGAGGTGAGTTATGTACATGTTGGGAAGTTTTGTCTGTGTTAAAGACTGAATAAGTAGCTTAAAATTTGACCTATGCTGTTTTTAAATACTATGTTAGAAATAACAAGGAATAAGTTCAGAACCACATTACATAAGGCAATCATAACCCTACAATAAAAATAATGCATGGCAATGGTGGTTGAAAAGAAGTTTCAATAAAGAAAAATAGTTTAGTGGAATGAGTCAAATAGATTATTTGTATCACAAGCAACAATGAGAACATTTTAAAAATTAATTTAAAACATAATTCTAGAACCACTAAAGTCAGAAAAGGAAAACTACTATCCAGTAATTTGTCAAATCCAAATTTAATAAACGCACACAATGGTGTTTCGTTGTTTTCCACTGCAGCAAATCTCAAAAGTATGACATTTTTCTTCATGTTCAGTCTAATTTTCCTTAATGAGATTTCATGCCATTACTCTGGTGTTATACTCTGTTGGAGTTCTTTGTTGTTTACATTTTTTAAATATTTGTAGATGGTTATCGTATTATCACTCTGTTTTCATACAACCAAGCTAAGAGGCATACTTAGCTCTGAAATTTTTCTACATAGATTATTCTCTCTACCTCCTCAATCATTTTGATGTGGTTTGATTTTTCTTGATTCCTCATCTTTTCAGTATTAAAATACTCAGAATTTTACAATGTATTCTGAATGTAACTTCACCAGTGTTATAAAAAGAGGAACTCTCAGTTTCCTGTTTCACGATGTGATTGGCTTTTCTGTATTAGCCAAAAGCAATTTTATTTTGTGTGTGTGTGTTTTCCTATCACTGTCACAATGTCTCCAGTTGTTCATGACTGTGAATGCCTAACTCAGGGCAAACAGTCAGAAGTAGGGCAGATATCCCAAACTGATAGTATGTTCCTTAATTAGATTTCACCAAGCCAGTAACAAATATGAACTCCCAAAATAAACAAGTCTTATAGAAGTTAAACAGTCCCCCCTAGACACTCCAGACTGTATAGCAATATGGGACATTTGATAAATGATCACTTACACCAAAAATCACAAAGTATTTATGTTGTATCCAGTCACTCTCCCAGGTTGATTTGTATCCTGGAGCTCATACCAAAGATGGCACGGGTAAATAATTCTATAGAAGATTTATTAGATATAAAAAAACTCAATAGTTAGAGTTATTGAGATGTTAAAGTGGGTTACAGTATATGTACTCATGTTTATGATTCCAATAGGTAGTGATGTAGTGATCTTTCAGTTTCCCAAAGTATTTTAGGGCTACCCAGAGAAATTCTGGGGATCACTTTTCATTGAGTTATTCTGCCTTGTCTGAATATGAACAGTCAACAGATGATGAGTTCTTTCTTGTGTCCACATTTATAGCTTCTTTTCTTGGAATTAAGCTGACAGCAAGAATTTCCACCCAGATTCCTTCTTCATAGTGTGGTGAACAGGATCACAGTTAAAGACGTTGATCCTTAATCCTACAAATGGCCGTGTTGCTTTTAATAAACAGGATTTAACATCTTTTAAAAGCCCATTTGCATCACACAAGCCTTCTTTGTCATTTGATGGCTTACTTAGTTACAGGTAAATGTTTGTTTTTATATTGTAAGGTGGGTATAGTTGAGTGAGAATAATATATATAACATCCTACAAGCACTTTATAAAACACTAAACACATTCTTCTTGCGTTATAATCTACTATTTATTTTGATGATGCTAACAGACAGTTAAGCAAGACTGATTTCCAGCTGTACGTTTGTAAGTGTTCAGTGAGGCCTGGGACCATGGCATGACTTGGTGCCTGGTCTGCCATAGTCACAAGCATATTGCTAAGGCTATGTCTTCAATAGCAAGATTTGGTGATGAAAGTGCTGTCGTCTGGCAGGAGTTGCCAAAACTGGAGAATCTTTCAAACTGCTTTTTCTGGTTCCGGCTATCAACAACTTGTGGCCACTGGTACCTGCTGTCGACAACTTGTGGCCACATATGCAAGTCTCTCATCAACGGAATGAGCAAAGCAGTGTGGGTATGCATCCCACAATCCCTTGCATCACCTTCCCATGCTAAGCACGGTGGGATGTGCAACTTAGCACTAGGCATGATGGGAATGTGAAAAATGTCCTGTCAGCCATTTGTTTTCTTCCGAGATCTCCCTGGGATTTTCCAGATTTTGTGCCAACTCAAGCAATTGCAGCCAGAAAACATAGACCCACCCAGCCTTTTGGCCCGTATCATGAGCACTGTGCAGAAGACATCACACACTGCAGCATATCTAATTATGGATCTACTAGTAGACTACGACAATAAATACTTACCGGATTCAGGTTCTGATTTCTCAGAGTCTGATACAATAGATTCATCAGATTCATTAGAATTCTATTCAGATTCCACATAATTAGACGATGATGAATTGGTATCTAATTTTGTTATGGTGGACCTGATATATTAGTTGGATCATTGCTTTTGGGCTAGCGAAACCACCTCCGAGTGGTGGGATCTCATTGTCATGCAGGTATGGGATGAAGAGCAGTGGCTACAGAGCCTTGGGATGTGTGAAACAACCTTCCTGGAGCTGCTTGCTGAGCTGGCCTCTACACTCTGGCACAGGGAGTCCCAAATGAGAGCTGTTCTCTTGGTAGAGAAGCATGTGGCCATGCTTTGTGGGAGTTGGCCACTCCAGACTACTATTGTTCAGTTGTGAATCAGTTTGGAGTAGGCAAGTAACATCAGGGCAGTATTTCTGCAAGTGTGCAGGGCAATAAATGACATTTTGCTCTACAGAATAGTGACTCTGGGAAATGTGGATGACAAAGTGGCTAGTTTTGCTCAAAAAGAGCTTTCTTAACTGTGGTGGGGCAATAGATGGGTTTGGATTTGGGGTTTGCAACCCAGAATTCCATCTATCCTTTTATAACACCAACATGTTTTAGGTGAAGCACCAGACGGGCTGTTTACCTCTTTTGCTTTGTGGTAGGTCTACCAGAACTCTTTGACCTTGCTTCTTCATTATAGTGTGTCTCACTCATACTCCTTGGCTCACAGGGTTCGAGAAATGTGTCCCAGTTCTTACAAGTCACTTGAAGCTTCGATTGCACTGAATCTTCACCCGACACACTGATTGGAATCAAAAGCTCTGCATTGCTCCAAGAAGGGGAGCATTTGGGTCTAGAGCTGTCACCCCTGTTTGCTTGAGAAGATGCAATGAAGACCACCCCACAATGTACCAGGACACAGGAAATGGATTTTAATTTCCCAGAGTTTGCAGGTGGGAGGGGAGCATCTCTTTATCTGTAAATATTATGTAACTGAAGGACGGCCAAGTTCAAGGTGATGTCCAGAGTGGCAAAGCAGGGCATTGTGGGATACATGCTGGAATCCAATAAACTCAAGAAAAATCTTCCTGGTACATACTTTGTAACTGTTGACAGTGTTCTGACAAAAGTCCCTGACAGGTAGAAGTTTTCTATCTCAAAAAACAGTCCCATCTAGTAACATTTGTCACGCTGTAATATGGATGCTCAGGCATTTTTGTCATCCAGAAGCAGTTTTGTCTTGACAGAACATGTCAGTGTAGGCAAGGCCTCAGTTAACACCCCAGGCTGTTAGCCACTCCTTCCACAGAACTATTGCCCAATCAACATACCCAGTCCCTTTAAATTTGGTACAGCACATCCTTCAGCCCAGTGTGATGACGACCTCCCACGAATGCTGCACGTTTAAAGGGACTGTTTTCCTCGTTTGATTTATTGAGTAACTGTTTTAATTTGTCATTTTTATGTGTTTAATTTTTGCTGCTTGCCATTTGTAATGATAAGGCTCATTAACTGTTAGGGTGACTAATCTTTTTTGTGTGAGCATATTTATAATTATTTAAATTGCAATAAATAATCACACACCTTGGTTACTTCCTCTCATGCTGTCAGCCTCACTGCCTCCTCCATCCTCCTTTTGCAATTTCTCCTACAAGAGGCACTTTCATCAGTGTTGAGCTCAGAAGATTGTGACAAATGGGGATGATCCCTGTTTTACCTTTATGAATATATTCCTCTGGGATGGGATTGGGGATGAGGAATTCAGTATGCAGGCTGCCCTGGAGAGAGAGGACAATCCCAGCCCTCTGTCACCACAGTAGCTTGGGGCCATCTGAGAAGTGTTTGATATATAATGGCACAGATCACTCAGGAAATAAACAGGGGAAAAAAAAGAGGAGGCGTTGCCTTATGTTGCCTTGGATTGAGGTTGAGATGGAAATAGGAAATAGACCTATTTAAAGTCTCTGAGTAAGGAGAAAGGGGTAAAAAAAGTAAAAGGTGATGTCATGGTGGAGGCGCTTCATCAGGAGAAAGAAGTGGATGACACTTTTTAAACAACTGACAAAATCATTCAAAGCACAAGACTTACTGGTGATGGGGACTTCAACTATGCAGATATCTGATGCTAAAATAACACAGCAGGACACTGATTATCCAAAAAGTTCTTAGACTGTATAAGAAATATATATATTTTTTAATTTCAGAAGGTGAAAAAAAGCTAGTATGGGAGATACTGTAGAAATTGGTTGAGAATCTGAAAGTGGAAGCAGCTTGGATGAAAGCGATCATAAAATTATAGATTTCATGATTCTAAGGAATGGTAGGAGGGAAATAGTACAATACGAATGGATTTCATAAAGTGAGACTTCAAACTCAGGGAATTGGTAGGTAGAAACCCCTGGGAAACAAGTCTAAGGAGTTAAAAACAGTTCAAACATGTTGGCAGTTTTTCAGAGATGTTTTGAAGGGCACAAAATCAAACTATCTGGCTACTAGGAGAGATAAGAAGTATGAGAAGAGACCATCCTGGCTGATCCAGGACATCTTCAAGGATCTGAAACTTTAAAAAAAAGAGTCCTACAAAAAGTGGAAAATAAGTCAAATTACAAAGGATGAATATAAACAAATAACAGGGTTTAAGTAAATCCCAAACTTTTGGTAACTTTACTCATTGTGAGGTAGTAGCAGGAAATAAATCAATGGCTATCTGGATGTTGTATAGTTGATACAAACAGATGAACAAAAGTACTTTCACTCAAAACTTCAACTTTATTTACTTTTTAGCACTTAAATACATCTGCAGCATATTAGTAGAACACTCTGACTCAAGGTGCATCTACACAACGGCGTTAGCTCGAAATCAGCTATGCAATTGGAGCTATGCAAATTGCGTAGCTTATTTCTAGCTTATTTTGAGATTGCCTATTTTGATATTTGGCACTATGTAGCCAGCACCAAATTTCTAAATAGACCACTATTCTGACAAGTCCCTTCATACTTGTGGAAAGAGTTTTACCGGGATGTCAGAATTTAAAGCCCATTATTTTGATTGCATTTAAAAAGAACGGGTGTGCTGTTAAGATGCAGAAAATGCTATTTCAGGATTCTGGATGTATCCTGAAATAGCACTGTTGTCTAGACATGCCCTCAGATTCATAATTTACCAATGGACTTGAGGCGTGGATAACTGTAGATGTCTAGTGGCCTGCTTCTGATTGCAGGAGACCTAGAGATGTGTCCAAGTGTTTAATTGTCCAAGTATCCACCACGCCCAGATGTCTTCTTCCTCTTATATCTAATTTGTGAGTGTTACATAACCTGTTCATTAGAAACAAACAAACTACTGAGCTGAAGTCAAGTATGGAGTGTTCTAATCTGCAGTATTCCATTTGACTAGCTGTTTTTCACATAGCTTTAGTTAACTATTGCTGGACTTCCAATCTTGCAAAACAGAAGGCTTCAGAAATAAAGTTAAAGTCAGGATGGCATAGGGTTATGTTTGCTCCTCTTGATCACTTACTTTCCCCTCCCCTCCTGGTCTGTTACTTGTGCTAAGATTTCAGAAAAGCTTCATTTTAGCTGCTTTCAGCCATAAGCATAGTAATTGGTATTCCAGCAGTCATCACCAAAATTTAAGCAGCAGTTGGATGTCTAGCATAAGGAACACCAGTGAAAATGAGTTTGGACCGGAGGCTAAAATAGGAAGAGAACAAGTTAATGGTTACATATATAAGTTAGATGTCTTTGTGTCTCCAAGGTCTGATGAAATACATCTTAAAATTAAGGCTGTCAAGCAATTAAAATAATTAGGATTAATTGCATTAAAAAGAGATTGCAATTAATCATGTAACTAATCACATTGTTAAACAAAAATAGAATACCATGTATTTAAATATTTGTGAATATTTTCTACATTTTCAAATATATTGATTTCAATTACAATTACACTTTATATTTATTTTTATGAAAATATTTGCACTGTAAAACACAAAAGAGTATTGAAAACAGTATTTCAATTCACCTAATAGAAGTATTATATTGCAATATCTTTATTGAACTTGCAGTTGTGGATTTATTTACAAAAAATAACTTCATTCAAATTAAAACAATAGAAATTTTTAGCACAAAGAGGCGTACGAATGTTTAGCATATTTAACAACATTGTGTACAAAAGTGCCATGCAAACACCTATTCTTACTTTCAGGTGACATTGTGAATATGGCACTAGCAACATTATGTTCCATAATTTTAAACAAACTCGTTTGTCTTAGTGACTGGCTGAACAAAAAGTAGGACTGGGAGGACTTATAGACTCCAAGTTTTACATTGTTCTGTTTCGAGTTACATAACAAGAAAATTCTACATTTGTAAATTGCAGTCACATTGCTCTTATATGGGGAGAATTGAAAATTCTTTATAATTTTTATAGTGCAAATATTTGTAGAAATATAAAATAAGCATTGTGTGAAAATGTAAAAATAATTCAAAATATTTAATAAATTTCAATTAGTATTCTGTTAGTGTTTAACAGTGTGATTAAAACTGTGATTAATCATGATTCATTTTTAAATCATGATTAATTATTTTTAGTTTATTGTGTGAGTTAACGGCAATTAATTAACAGACCTAAGTAGAATATTCAAAGAGTTAACTGAGGAGCTAGATGAGACATTAGCAGTTGTATTTGAAAAGTCATGGAAGACAGAAGAGATTCCAGAGGACTAGAAAAATGAAAATATTAATTTGATCCCTTGATTCCAGGTTGATCTCTACAACAGATTTACATATGTGTCCTGAGGTGACTCAGAAGACTGATCCTGGAATCACAAATCTGCCCACAGTTGGTACAGACATTTCATGGTAGGACAGCTGAATACTGGGAGTTTTTTTCTTTTACCTACTTTCTCTCTCTTTTAAGCTTCAAGAGCAAGGAGTTTCTCCTCCAGGTGGGTGACTGACAGATATAGGATATGGTGTCATTTGAATTGGCTAGTGGCTTTGCCAGCTTGTGGTGCTCAAATCCTTTTTTAAAGATATACTTTCAGAGTGTCTTTGTAACATTTCCTGTGACCACCATGGAATTCCTACCCATGGTCTTTTTGCAAGGAGAGAGTCTGGCATCCACACACAATGTACAGTCCAGTGAAGCTGGTGACATTTGCTTCTGAAGGGATGCTGACCTTAGTGCAGCAATCTTGTCACTCAATGTGAAGAATCTTCTTCAGGCATCATTTGTGGTACCTCTTCAGACTCTTAAAGGGCTGTTGATAAATCACTCAGGTTTCTTATGCATAAAGGAGTTTAGGCACAACACTTTTCTTGTAGTTTTAGACCTTAGCAGTAAAAGGGCCCTACCATAAATCAAACACTAGCCCCGCCCCCTGACCCCGGAAGTCCCGCCCCCGACCCCAGAAGTCCCGACCCTGGAGGGAAGTACATCCGGGTCAAGAGGGACAGGTGACCAGAAGTAAAGGATGTCATGTGACCCCCATGTTAGGCCCGTCCCCTGTCACCGGAAGTTCCGCCCTTCGGGGTAATACATCCGGGGTCAAGAGGGGCAGGTGACCGGAAGTAAGGGGTGTTATGTGACCCCTCTAAGAACACACTCCGCCTCCCTCTACCAATCAGGAAGGGTTTTTCCCCTGTAGGACCACCCCGCGATCTGCTTTGACCAATCGGGGAGAGGCAGTTCCGGGACCAGATGACCTGCCCAGAAGCGGGTCGTGTGACCCCTCTAAGAACTAGCCCCACCTCCCTCTACCAATCAGGAAGGGTTTTTTTCCTGTAGGACCGCCCCGCCATCCGCTTTGACCAATCGGGGGGGGCAGTTTCGGGACCGGTTGACCAGACCGGAAGTGGGTCGTGTGACCCCTCTAAGAGGTTCCCGTGACCCCCTCTGCCAATCAGAGCATAGCACTTCTCCATAAGTTCTAGCGCCACGCAAAAGAGGACATCTTGTTCCAAGAGCACGTGTTTCACAGAGCGTGCAAACGCTGAGCAGAAACATGGACTCCTTCACCACCCCTACCAGAAGTTTGGACTTTGCTTTGGTGCCGAGGGCCTTCCACCGCATGAGAAGAAAGCGCCACATCAGCGACAGTTCTGAGGACGAGGGAGAGGCGAAAAGGGGCCTTTTTCCTCCACTGCTATTGGATACACCAGAATCTGACCCCAAAACCCAACCACTCACGAAGCAGCCCGATGAACTAAACGGCCTCTCGTTATCCGAGAGTTTAAAAAAAAATACTAGTTCTTAGAAGGGTCACACGACCCGCTTCTGGGCGGGTCATCCGGTCCCGGAACTGCCCCTCCCCGATTGGTCAAAGCGGACAGGGGTCAGGGGGTGGGACTTCCAGGATTAGGGGGCGGGGCTAGCGTTTGATTGATGGTAGGGCCCTTATACTACTGACCTTTGATTTCTGACTTGGGCCTTGGTGTCCTGATGTAGGTCGTGGTCCATAAAATACATTGGAACAATATCCTAAAAAAAGCACTGGTGCAGTGAATTCAGTTTTGGATCTCACTATTGATTTGTGCATTTTAAGATAGTTGGCTACCAAGATAGCAAAAGTGTTCAACTGTCTGTAAAATTGGACTTTTGAAGGACATTTGTAGTAGGTCACACAAGGCAGGAGAAGGTTGAAACAGCACTTTAGTTTTTCTCAGTACTGAGAGAGAGTCTTAGGCTTTGGTAAGCTTGCTCACCAGTAATGGCCACCCTAAAGACTTTAGACTTTGAGTGGAGATTTCAAAGCTTAAAGAGATTCCCATCCATTCTGTATTGAATGTTAACTGTCCTGGGGAGTTAATTTTTAAGGAGGGCCATAATGACTGTTATATATATGGAGAAAAGGGTTGGGAAAATGACACATCCTTGCTTAACTCCTGTTTTGATAATGGAAAGTTCCATTTCAAGGACATTGCAGAGAAATGTCACTGTCATCTGATCATGGATAGCAGCCAAATCTGGCCAGCACCTTCCACAAATCTTCACAGTTGACAGAGACAAAGGTCTTTGTCAATTTTATGAAGATCATGTACACATGTACAGGTCATGATTTTTGTCCCAAGATTTTTCCAGGATTTGGTAGGCAACAAAGACATTTTCAATTGTCCAATGAGATGTTCTGAGATTCTGATAATATTTCCTCAGCCTGGTGAAGCAAGCAGTTTAAGGGGATACAGGTGAGATTTTTCCTACTTTTCAGATAGCAACGTAATGCTGTAGCCCACACTTTCTTCTCTCAGTTATCATTCATCAGGACATTTTGCCTCACTCAGGGTAGTGACATCAATGTTGTATTTTGCAAGTTACCTGGAGATGATAGCATTTCTTTCCAGACATACATTGTCTTTGTTATCCATCAGGGAGTGAACGTACCACAAAACATGAACATTCTACAGAACATGTAACAAAAGTCACTGACTTGTCATAGCTTCAATCACAGGCAGAGGGTTATAACTGAATTTGGTAATCCATCCAGAAATGCATATGAGAGTCTAGATTTAGGACACTTTTTCTAGCCCTTTCCCCATGTGGGCTGAGCAGAGGGGATCCTAAAGAGGACTGCTTAGTCACAATAGTAGCAGCCAAATTGCACCCTTGTCTCAGTCAAAGCGCAAGATGATTATCTATCTACCACCACCTATGTGCAGATTCATGGCTAGGGATAAACTGATTCACTAATCCCGTTCCCATCAATAGCAGTCCATCACTGCAGAACTTGAAAGGCTGGAGAGGTGTCTTTTCTCATGGTAGAAGCCTGTACCTTTCTTTTAATGTGAGATTGCTGTTGTTCCTACATCAAGCACATAACCATGACAAACTGGAGTTCCGGAGCTCAGTGGCAGGGAAAGTTTGAGATGACAGGAACTCTCCAAATTATAGTGGCCTTCATCTGCTTTCACCACCATTGTGATCCAAGGATCTTTTTCCACCTGATCCACCATTGAGGACTTGGGGGATTGTATTGGTTTTTCTTCCTTTTTGGGAACTTTCACATTGCTGTGGTGATGAGGCTTATGTGTTCCAATAATTCTCAGAGCTAAGTTGTTGGGAGCTTCGTATTCCTACAGGGGTCTCCCAAGGCAAACAGGTTTGAGGGGAGGAGGCCTATATAGTGCCAATCTATAAAAACAGGAATAAGGTCAACTCAGGAAAATACAGACCAGTCATCCTAATTTCAGAGTCCAGAAACATAATGGAGAAAATAATCAAACAATGCATTTGCAAACACCTAGAATAAAAAACAGTGATAAGTAACAGTCAGCATGGATTTGTCAAAGAACAAATTATGTCAAACAAATCAAATAGCTTTCTTTGACAAAGTCTGAAGACTTGTGGATGGAGGAAGCATTAGACGTTATATATCTTGACTTTAAGAAGACTTTTTTAATATTGTCTTCTATGATTGTCCCATAAACAAACTAGGGAAATACAACCTTGACGCTGCTCCTATAAAGTGGGTACTATAAGATTGGAAAACTGTCCCCATTAGCAGGGCTTGACAAACCGCAGTGAGATCTACTCACCAGCCCTGCACCACGCATGCGCCAGACTGGCACTGCGCATGCGCGCAGAGCCAGTGAACGGGGCAAACAGAGCGACTGGCTGAAATCTACTTGCCATAGGTGAGTAGAAACAGATGTTTGTCGAGCCCTGCCCATTTGAGTGGTTTATCAGTGGTTCACAATTAAACTGGAAGGGCATATTGAGTAGGGTCCCACAAAGAAGTTCTGGATCTGGTTCTGTACAATCTCTCTTTCCCTTTCTCTCTCGCTTTCTCAAACACATATTTTAAATGATGTTAGGCCATGTAATTGTTCAAAAAGCTTCATTACTTAGGGTACATCTACACTACAGAGGAAAATCGAAGATGCTGCTGTTGATCTTCCAAGGTTCGAATTAGTGGTCTAATTAAAACAGCTAATTCGAAGTAAGAGGGGCACTCCGGTTGATGCTGGTAGTCCTGCTTCCACGAGAAGTAAGGGAAATCAAAGGAAGAGTGTTCCTTGCAGTGTACATAGTGCCAAAAGCTGAGTTAAGCTGCTTCTACTTCAGCTACATAGTTAATGCGTATCTTAATTCGACTTTGTCCCGTAGTATAGACATATCCTTAGTGTGGTACTTCTTTAATGTTCTTTTTTCTTCTGACATCAGTTTTAAAAAAAAAAGATCTTTACTCACCATAGCCCTTTTTTCAGGTTAAAGTTTTTCTCAGTTATTGAATGTGTCCCTTATTCATTCCACAGGGGGAACATATGCTATCTTCAACTGAAGCCACTTATATGGAAAATATGTAAGCACATAAAATACTTTGTGTTGAGCACTGTGTAATAAAACATGTCATAAAATGTGAAAAAGCACTTGTAAAAAAGAGAAATGTTTAGTAGTCTCAAGAAGCATAATGAAATATTTTGTCTCCACTAAATAAAAAATTTATGTTCTTCAAAAAACAATGACTTTTATCTTGTAGTGTGTGAGTAGTTGTGGGTTTGGTTTCATTGTATAAACTGATCACTTAAACTCTTTTATTGTTTGTCTGTTATTAAAAAATAGTATTATGCACTTATATTTTTCTTGCATCTTCAAGAACTTTATAAATTTAAAGTGATCCAAAATCCCTGGGAAGCTGATCCAAAATGCCACGGGGAAGTTTTGCATTAATATCCCTGGGTATGTCTACACTACCCCGCTAGTTCGAACTAGCGGGGTAATGTATGCATACCGCACTTGCTAATGAAGCCCGGGATTTGAATTTCCCGGGCTTCATTAGCATAAGCGGGGAGCCGCCATTTTTAAATCCCCGCTGCTTCGAACCCCGTGTAGCGCGGCTACACGGGGCTCGAACTAGGTAGTTCGGACTAGGGTGCCTATTCCGAACTACCGGTACACCTCGTTTCACGAGGTGTACCGGTAGTTCGGAATAGGACCCTAGTCCGAACTACCTAGTTCGAGCCCCGTGTAGCCGCGCTACACGGGGTTCGAAGCAGCGGGGATTTAAAAATGGCGGCTCCCCGCTTATGCTAATGAAGCCCGGGAAATTCAAATCCCGGGCTTCATTAGCAAGTGCGGTATGCATACATTACCCCGCTAGTTCGAACTAGCGGGGTAGTGTAGACATACCCCCTGAGTGTTAGATCAGGTCTCGCGAGCTTGTCTACCTATAAATAACTTAAAGTATAATTGAAGTTCAGATACTGTTGTTAAGGTGATAAGAGCTGTTTAACCAAATGTTAAGAAGGGAATTTGGTTCTCTCTCTTTATTTTGTGTATAACAGGGTAAAAATCAGTAAAATGGAAACTCAAACACTGTAAAATCAAATGCCTTTAGTGACTTATATATTTTACCTCGTGTAATACTTCGGAGGTCATCCCAGACCAGTAAGGGGTTCTGTCATCCCTTCCTTCTATCCATGGGTATCTTTGCACTGTGCAGTCTTGGATCAGAGATCGGATATCAGCAACAACGTCACAGCACAGTAATCTTATCCTGGCTTTCAGCAGTCTGATCTCTCCTTGCAGGATGATATGAACAGTCCTTCCAGAACTGCATTTCTCCCAAACCACATTCCCTGCATTCCTCCATCATGCTCAATAGACCCTCACAAAAAGATATTAAGTTTGCTGCCTCTGAGAGCAGACCTACAAGCAGTCTAGTTTAATTCAACACCTACATTTGAAATATACTGTGCTCTGATGGTTTATGGTAAATCTAAGTTTATTAACAAAGATCATAGGATAGAGTAATTTTTGTATGACTGAAAAATGTAAGAAAAGTTGCAAGCCAAACACACTTTCTACTGACTACACTTAACTTTAGCAATTTGCAGTCTTGGTCTAAGCCTGAGGTGGACAGACTTCTTTGCCTGAGGGCAACATTGAGTTTCCAAAATTGTATGGAGAACAAGGTAGGAAAGGCTTCCCCAAACAGCCAGGCTTGGCCTATCCTTTCCCCGCATCTGAGCCTCTGTTCTTTCCCCCCTTCATTAGGACCCCAGCTTCTTAGACACCCACCCCACCTCGGTCTCCCCACACCCTGAATATGCTTCCCAAAACACTGGAGTGGCAGTACTACTGTTGTGCAGCAAAGCTGCAGTCATGCCATCTGGCATATCAGCCCTGGCAGTGCGGCAAGCTGTCTTTCTTTAATCACAGAAGCCATAAAGAAAGAGGATTGCAAAATAGCAGGTCACTTTTTGGTCTACTAGGAAGGATTTGGCCCATATCATTTGGGGGAGACACTGACCTTTCCTGATCCTCCCCAGCTATCACAGAATGGGAATGGGAACAAGCACTTGTACCAGTGAGACATAATGGGTTCTGAAGGAAGAGAAAAGGAAGGATTCTAGTGGGAATAGAAAAGGAAGGATTCTAGTTAGGGGAAAGAAATTGACTAAACGCTTTCCCCTAAAAAACAAGTATTATAAGATGCAGGAAACCTCAAATCCAATTTTATTTCGAGTCAGTACATTATCTGGATTAGGTAGTTTGAGAAGACTGCCTTCATTTAAATACCGAAGCATCTATATTGGATTAAAAAATGCCTCAAATTTTTTGAAAGAAAGTCTGTCCCTGATTCAGAGTTTGTTTCTACCCTTCAGTTCAAACCCAGACACTTTAGTGTATCTCAAGGGTGGGGAACTTGAGGACCAAAGGCTGGATACGGCCCCTAGTTTGCCTGGATCTGTCCCCTGAGACTTAGGGGCTCCTCCAGCATTGGGAAGCCCACACTGGACTCCCTGCAGCCCCTGGCCCCCCAACTAATTTTTCTGTGGGTCAGCAGCCCCCGACCCATAAAAGTTTCCCCACCTCGGTGTATCTGTTTTTAAATATATACGCTAGTGCCACTCTAAAATCAAACAATCAAATTCTTTTTGAAATGCCAGGTCTGGTAGATTCTACGCAACAGGAATGCAACTGTCAGTTTCTTGAAAGCATGCACATTTCTGATCATCCATAGAATTCACAGAAACTTAGTGCCAATGTAAATTTATGAATATTTCTCATGCTTCTAAAGTGTCATTAATTTTATTTCATTAAATTTTATGAAATTTTGTATTATGCCTTTTCTCAATCCATGAGCAGGAATTACTGGTTCCCTCACGAAAATGACTACCATCAGACTCTTAGGACATGTCTACATAACAGGTCAAAAGTCAAAGTAAGATACACAATTTGAGCTATGTCATTTGCATAGCTGAAGTCGGAACAGCTAAATTTGGCTTTTGGTGCTGTCTACTCAGCAGGAAGTCAAAGGAAGAATACACTTCCTTCGTCTTCCCTTACTCCTTATAAGCTTAACTTGAAATAAGCATTGCAAATGGAGCTACATCAATTGCATATCTCATTTTGAAATAGCTTATTTCGAAATAGAGAGCATCTACCCTCACTTATTTCGAAATACAGCACTTTTCCTCCAACTTCCCTTATTTCTTCTACAATGAGGGTTGCAGGAGTCAGAGGAAGAAGTCCTCCAGCTTTTCAGTATTTTGACACTATTTCAAAATAACTGTCTGCTGGGTAGACACGGACTAAGTTAATTTGCAATAACGCTAGTTATTTCAAAATAATGCTGCAGTGTAGATATACCTAGATGGGAAGTAGAATAGCTTCCCAATAGCTGCTCTTGCTACTAGTGATATGGGTAGTGTGCATAGGGAAGTAAGGAGGCCCTGAATGCATCTATTCTCCTCGCTACAGGAGCATAGCCAGAGTGACAACCCAACTCTTTGACTTCAGCACAAAGATTCTGAATGGCCAGACAGATGAACATTTAGTTCCCAAATTGATGATAGTTTCTCATATAAGGTTACAAATAGCTCCTGTCACTTTTTCCCTCTATATAGAGATAAGTACTAGCACTTTAATCTATCTGCGTAGTATATAAATACTAACAATGGCAACTGTCTGTGCTAAATCCTTTTATACATTTTTTTTCAAAGATTAGCCACAAAATGGCATTGCTTCTGGTTCTTTAAGATGGAGTCTTATATATAATTTGTAAATTATTGAGTCAACACAAGTGTGTCTACATTGCATCCAGAGCTCTTCTTAAAAACAGGAGATTTATGCATTTTTTTTCAAAAAAGATTTTTTTTCTGAAAAAAGCACACCCAGACTAATTTCATTTTCGAAAGATCATCTTTCGAAAATGTGATTGGAAGAAAATCTCCAAATTCATGCCAAATTTGCATATCCTCTTTCGAAAGTAAAACATAGTCTAGACATGCCCTAAAAGTGAATGTATAGATTATTGAACCCTGTGCTGGTTTCTCTTTTGGATTAATGAGAGAACTGCAGTTGTTATGGCATGGGAGTCTCTTTCCCTAAATAAATTTCTTGATAGTCAAGAAACAAAATGACACACTTTATTATAGTAAAGTGAGTCAGTTAAGAGATAAAACAAAAAGGAACTGATCAGCATTAACACAGCTTATTTTACCAAGCTTCACATACATATTTTACACATTTGTTCTTAAAAAACCAGAACAACAACAACAAAAAACACAAATAAAACAACCCTCCAACATTATCACAATCATTCTGTTTGGTGGGCCTAATAATAGCAATACTTTAGAACTAGTAGGTGATAAGTATATCAAAAATGTTAGTCACTATGGTTGTGTCTACATTGGCACCCCTTTCCGGAAAAGGGATGCTAATGTAGACTTCGGAATTGCAAATTCCGTGGGGGATTTAAATATCCCCCACGGCATTTGCATTTACATGGCTGCCGCTTTTTTCTGGCTTGGGGATAAGCCGGAGAAAAGCGCCAGTCTAGACGTGATTCTCCGGAAAATAAGCCTTTTTCCAGAGGATCTCTTATTCCTACTTTCAAGTAGTACTTTCAAGTAGGAATAAGAGATCCTCTGGAAAAGGGCTTATTTTCCGGAGAATCACGTCTAGACTGGCGCTTTTCTCTGGCTTATCCCCAAGCCGGAAAAAAGCAGCAGCCATGTAAATGCAAATGCCGTGGGGGATATTTAAATCCCCCATGGAATTTGCAATTCCGAAGTCTACATTAGCATCCCTTTTCCGGAAAGGGGTGCCAATGTAGACACAGCCTATATGTATTGCAAATGTAGCTACTTCAGAATGTCTGAATTCTCAAACAATGGAAAATATTCCTTTTGGTTTTCTAAGAATAAAATATAGGTCAAGCTGTCTTGATCAGTAAAGATGTAATTCTCAATCTGAAAAATAAAAGCTTTGACATAAACAAGTCAAATGAAATCAAGACTGTATAATTATTTGTTCGTGTATTTGAAAGCACTTTATTTACTCTAATGCCAGGTAATCACACAGGCTTAAATTGTACTTAATTTCCTCTATGCTGAGGGAAGGAAGACTGCATATAAAGAACACCTTCAATTGTTAGTACTACAATATCAGTTAAAGGGAAACAACTAACTTAAAAATCACTCTCTCATTTGAATTTGATTTTGTCTATTATCATTATGCTTAACATTTACAATTGCTTATTTCTTGTGCCAAAAGTGGTTCCTCTTAAAATCAATGAGTGTCTTTGTAAATTACATCTATAGACTTTGAATGTTTAGTGAAATTAACAGCATCATCAATAGACAATGATTATTGTTTTCCCATATGGTCAATTTCTCCTGTTTTGTGAGTACATGTGGATGGATTACTACAACCAAGCAAAAAAACATAAAATTAGGTAACCAATTTAAAACTGCTCCCAAGAATAAATTCAGCCATGTATTTAGCATATTAAGGTATTATTATGTGTTGCACATAGTAAAATATCCAGCAGCTTCCCAGGCCTGTCAAGGTTACTGACTGCTCAGCACTTCTGCAAACCAAAGCTTATTAGTGTCCAAATACTGATAATAGAGGTTCATATGTTTTGCTGTTGTTTCTAGTTAGGTATGTGCAACACAGCTGGCTTAATGTTGTGGGAAGAATTTTAAATGTGGAAGTCTGTGGTGTTTGGATTCTAGCTAAACCTTAATATGCATAAATGTATAGATTTTAAGGCCAGAAGGGGCCATAATAATCTAGTCTCACCTCATGTACATTGCAGGCCACAAAACCTTGCCTAAAATAAGTCTTTAACCTCTTGCTGAGTTACTGAAATACTCAAATAATAATTTAAAAACTTCAAGCTACAGAGAATTCCCTATTTACATCAGTTTAAACCTGCAAGTGACCCATGTCCAATGCTGAGATGAAGTCCAAAAAATTCTTAAGGTTCTCCAACTATCTAACCGGGGGATAATTCCCTTCCCTATGCTAAATATGAGCATCAGTTGAACCTTGGGCTCTTCAGCAAGACTCAACTGACAGACACCATAAAAGAATTATCCATAGTAATTCAGGGCCGTCCCCATCTAGTGTCCCATCATGAACCACGGAGGATATATATTATTATGAGTTGTAGTTTGGTTATATATCATTTAGGAAATCTCACCATACCATCCCTATCATAAATTTATGAAGCACAGTCTTGAATCCAATTAGCTTTTTTGTCCTGACTCCTCTCCTTTGAAGGCTCTTCCAGATTTGTCTCTTGTAATGGTTGAAAATGTTCTCACTTTCCAGTCTAAACTTGTTGATGCCCTATTTATATCCATTTGCTTTTTTGCCAACTTTGGTGCTTAACTTAAATAACTCTTCTCCCTCCTTGATATTTATCTTCCTGGTGTATCTCTCTCTCTCTCTCTCTTTCTCTCTCTTTTTTTTGGGGAGAAGGGGATTGGTTAAGCTAAACAAGCCAAGATTCTTGAATGTCTTATAAGGTAGGTTTTCCATCTCTGATCATCCTAGTGGACCCCTTCACTGAACTAGTTCCAGTTTGAATTAATCTTTCTTAAATATGAGACACCAGAACTGCATTCATTATTCCAGTGGAGGTCTCACCAATGTCTTGTTATAATGATAGTAATACTTCCCAGTCTCTAGTGGCAATTCCTTATGTGATGCATTCTAGGATCACATTCATATTTTTCATGACCGCATCACACTGGCAGATCATACTCATCCTATTATCGATCAATACACTCAGGTCTTTTGCCTCCCCTACTGCTTTCAGAAGTGGCCCCTGTTGAAATCAGTGGGAGTCTTTATAATTACATCAATGGACTTTGAATGTTTAGTGCAATGAACAATATCGTCAATAGACAATGGTGATGATTTTCCCCACATGGTCAAATGGTTAATTTCCCCTGTTTTGTGACTACATATAGATGGATTACACAAAAAATCCTGGTTTTTAATCTCCAAGGGTACAGCTTTATTTCAGAATAATTGACATTATTCCAAAATAGCGTAGTGTGTGTCTATATTACAAGCCTTTATTTCGAAATGTTGATCTGGAGGACTTCTTACTCCAACTCATGGTAACTCTCATTTCATGAGTAAGAGAAGTTGAAGGAAGAGTGCTCTTCCTTTGGCTTCTTGTTCTGTAGACAGCGTCAAAAGCTAAATTAAGCTATTTCAATTTAAGCTACACAATTGATGTAGCTGAAGTTGCATAGCTTAATTCAAATTTAGCCCTACTGTGTAGATGTACCCTACATGCATGACTTTACACTTTGCATTACTAAGTTTCATCCCATTTTCATTAGTTTTTAAGATAATGCAGTTTTTCTTGTGTGATATT
Organism: Pelodiscus sinensis; assembly: GCF_052426305.1. Classification (NCBI taxonomy): domain Eukaryota; kingdom Metazoa; phylum Chordata; order Testudines; family Trionychidae; genus Pelodiscus; species Pelodiscus sinensis. The sequence goes on from NC_143052.1 coordinate 225,334,585, forward strand.
CCAGTCCTCCTCCATATTGAAAATAACTTCCAACTTTCCATCCTGTGCAAATTTGAGTAGCGCATCCCCCTTTTCATGCCAAGATCATTAATAAAAGTATTAAGTAGCATTTGTCCCAAGACTGATCCCTGAGAAACTCCATCAGTAACCTCACACCAGTCTCACATTTCACCGTTCACTATGACCCACAATAGTCTCCCCTTTTAACCAATGTCTAATCTATCTTTCAGTTCTCATATTAATCCCCACCTTTTCCAATTTAACAATAATTACTATGGAAATGCATCAAGCACATTACTGAAATCCAGGTAGATTAGATCTGCATTTCTTTTATCTAGAAAATAAATTATCACCTCAAAGAGATCAGATTTATTCGACATAATACAAAACCTTTTGTAAAACCATTTTATCCCATTTACCATTTACCTCTATGACCTTAACTACTCTATGACCTTAACTACTTTCTCTTTCAAGATTTTTTTTAAATATGACCTTGCATACAATTGATGTTAAACTAACAAGCCTGTAGTTCACTTTTTCCTCTTTCCTTAAAAATGGGTATTATATTAGCAATCCTCTAGCCATAGGATACAATCATCAAGCTTATAAATTTAGTCATTGCTTTTGGGCTTGCTATTGTTCCGGTTTCTTTAATATTCTTGGATAGAGATTATCTAGGCCCCCGATTTAGTTTCATTATATTGCTTGAGGTTTGACTTCTACCTCGGATGTGGTAATTTCTACTTCTATATCCATATTTCCATTAACCACCCTGCCACTACACCTAAACTCCTCATAGACCTTATTAAAACTATTATGTTTGCTAAAATGTTGCACAAGGTATGCAAATGAGTCATGGTGATGAATATTCAAATATTCATCACCGCACCTCATTTGTATATGTTCTTGCGCAAGAAAGTGCAATGTAGACGTAGCCCCAGGGTATAGAATATTTTTCTGTTGGTTTTAATTTCCTTTGAAAGAGCCAACTCTGCTTGGCTTTTAACAGTTCTCACTTCTCCCTTGCACTTTGAAGAGGTAGCTTTCCTTGTTTATCCATCCAATCTTCCATTCCTTATAGGCATTCTGCTTTCTCTTAATTACTCATCTGAGATGTTTGCTCATCCATCTTAACTTGCAACTCTTACTGCACTTTTCCCCACCCTTTGATTAGGATACAAACTTCAGACAGTTTCTACAACTTCAACTTTAAGTAATTCCAAGACTGCTCCACCTTCAGATCATTGAGTACTCACTGAATCACTGGTAGTATTCTACATTTTAAAACAAACAAGCAAACAAAACCCCTGCTATTTATACACAAATATCCTGATAATTGTAATGGAAGCAGACAGGGGACTGCAGACAGGGGAGTTGAAGAGGGAGAGCAAAGCGACCCCACCGCCGAAGAGGCTACCCAGTGAGAGTACAAGCTGTGGTGTGAGTGTGTGTGTGTGCCTGACTGTTTGAATTTTACAGTTTGAAGTGTGAATTGAGTCTGATTCCAGGTGAGTGCTAGCAGTTTCAGTTTCAGCTTCTGTGGCAGTTGGGACTGAGATCCTGCCATTGTTCCCTTGATTGCCTCTGATTAGCCTCAGGCTCAGCCTTCCCCTGTGTGACTCAGAAGGGGGCAGGCCTGACCTAGGCAAGCAGGCTTTAAAAAGCCAGAGCAGTGCGACCAGGGGAGCGAAGCGGACAGGGGACTGCAGACAGGGGAGTTGAAGAGGGAGTGACTGATGGTGATGAAGACCCGAAGTGCTTGTGCCAGTACTTCTCCTGTCTCCTCCACCTGTGCCTGTATCCAGACAGAGAACCTGAGCATGGATGCCTCTACCCAGGTCCTGGTGTGGTCTTGCTGTATTTGTGGCTTGCAATTCCCACTGAGTGATCTCCAGGCTGGGGGAGACAACCGTTGTGAAAGGTGCCTGCTGGTGGAATCTCTCAGGCAGCAGGTGGGAGAGCTACAGGAGGAGGTGGCCAGGCTGAGGAGCATTCGAAGCCATGAGGAATTCCTGGACAGTATTCCTGTGGAGTCCACGGAGGTCACTGTCCTAGGATGTGGGACTGTTGACCAGCCACTTATGGAGGAGGCGGTGGTGCAGGGTGAGAACTGGCAGCTGGTTACTTCCGGCAGCAGGCAGTGTTCCACCCCTGCTCCTAACCCTCCCACTGTGTTGTTACATAACCGTTACACTTTACTTTCAGCAGGAGACAAGGAGTCACCCCCCACAGTGGAGGAGACCAGGCCTTGCACCACCAAGGTTGAGCAGTCTCCTGCCACCACTGCGAGGAGGAAACGTAGGGTAGTGGTGGTTGGAGACTCTCTTCTGAGGGGAACGGAGGCACCCATCTGTCGCCCTGACAGCTCATCTCGAGAGGTATGCTGTCTGCCAGGGGCCCATATCCGAGATGTTACGGAGGCATTGTCGAGGATTATCCGGCCCTCTGACTACTACCCCATGCTACTCATCCACGTGGGCACAAATGATACTGCCAGGTGTGACACTGAGGGGATCAAGTGTGACTACAGGGCTTTGGGAGTACGGGTGAAGGAGTTTGGAGCGCAGGTGGTATTCTCTTCTATCCTTCCTGTCAAAGGTAGGGGCCCGGGCAGAGAGAGGTGCATCCTGGAGGTGAATGCCTGGCTGCGACGATGGTGTCGCCAGGAGGGATTCGGCTTCCTTGATCACGGGGTGCTCTTCCAGGAAGGACTGCTTGGCGGAGATGGAGTTCACCTTTCCAGGAGCGGGAAGGCCTTGTTTGGACACAGACTGGCTAACCTTGTGAGGAGGGCTTTAAACTAGGTTTGTTGGGGGCAGGTGAACAAAGCCCACAGGTAAGTGCTGCATGTGCGGGACTGGGAGATGGGTTGGAAATGGGGGGGACTACGGCCTATAATGGGAAGGAGAAAGGAGGATCAGGGCACAACAGGGAGGCAAGATCAAATCAGTATCTTAGATGCCTATATACAAATGCGAGAAGTATGGGTAATAAGCAGGAAGAACTGGAATTGCTAACCAATAAATACAACTATGATATCATTGGTATTACAGAAACCTGGTGGGATGGGACGCATGATTGGAATGTTGGTATGGAAGGGTACGGCTTGCTCAGGAAGGACAGACAGGGAAAAAAGGGAGGAGGGGTTGCCTTGTATATTAAAAATGTACACACTTGGACTGAAGTGGAGATGAATGTAGGAGATAGCTGTGTAGAGAGTCTCTGGGTTAAGCTAAAAGGGGTAAAAAACAAGGGTGATATCATGCTAGGAGTCTACTACAGGCCACCTAGCCAGGTGGAAGAGGTGGATGAGGCCTTTTTTAAACAATTAACAAAACTATCCAAAGCCCAAGATTTGGTGGTGATGGGGGACTTCAACTATCCAGACATATGTTGGGAAACTAACACAGCGAGGCACAGGCTATCCAATAAGTTTCTGGACTGCATTGGAGACAACTTTCTGTTTCAGAAGGTTGAAAAAGCTACCAGAGGAGAAGCTGTTCTGGATTTGGTTTTAACAAATAGGGAGGAACTAGTTGAAAACTTGAAAGTGGAAGACAGTATAGGGGACAGTGATCACGAAATAATAGAGTTCATGATCTTAAGGAAAGGTAGAAGGGAGACCAGCACAATTGAGGTAATGGATTTCAGGAAGGCAGATTTTGATAAGCTCAGAGAACTTGTAGGTAAGGTCCCATGGGAAGCAAGACTGAAGGGAAAAACAACTGAGGAGAGTTGGAAGTATTTCAAAGGGACGTTGTTAAGGGCCCAAAAGCAAACAATTCCGCTGTGTAGGAAAGATAGAAAATATGGCAAAAGACCAGCTTGGCTTAACAAGGAGATCTTGCACGATCTCAAAATAAAAAAGGAGTCATATAAAAAATGGAAACTAGGACAACTAACAAAGGAGGAATATAGGCAAGCAACACGGGAATGCAGGGGCAAGATTAGAAAGGCAAAGGCACAAAATGAGATCAAACTAGCTACAGGCATAAAGGGAAACAAGAAGACCTTTTATAAATACATTAAAAGCAAGAGGAAGACCAAGGACAGGGTAGGCCCACTGCTTAGTGAGGAGGGAGAAGCAGTAACAGGGAACTTGGAAATGGCTGAGATGCTCAATGACTTCTTTGTTTCGGTCTTCACCGAGAAGTCTGGAGGTGTGCCTAACGTAGTGAATACAAGCAGAGAGAGGGTAAGTTTAGAAGATAGGATACACAAAGAACAAGTTAAAAATCACGTAGGAAAGTTAGATGTCAGCAAGTCACCAGGTCCTGATGAAATGCATCCCAGGATACTCAAGGAGCTGATAGAGGAGGTATCTGAGCCTTTAGCTATGATCTTTGAAAAATCATGGCAGACAGGGGAGATTCCAGAAGACTGGAAAAGGGCAAATATTGTGCCCATCTATAAAAAGGGGAATAAGAACAGCCCAGGAAACTACAGACCGGTCAGTTTAACGTCTGTCCCAGGGAAGATAATGGAGCAGGTAATTAAGGAAATCCTATGCAAACACTTGGAAGGTAATAAAGTGATAGGGAATAGCCAGCATGGGTTTGTGAAGAACAAGTCATGCCAAACTAATCTGATAGCTTTCTTTGATAAGATAACGAGCCTTGTGGATAAGGGAGAAGCGGTGGATGTCATATACCTAGACTTTAGTAAGGCATTTGATACGGTCTCGCATGATATTCTTATTGATAAACTAGGCAAATATAACTTAGAAAGGGCCACGATAAGGTGGGTGCATAATTGGCTGGATAACCATAGTCAGAGAGTTGTTGTTAACGGTTCTAAATCCTGCTGGAAAGGGATAACAAGTGGAGTTCCTCAAGGGTCTGTTTTGGGACCCGTACTGTTCAATATCTTCATCAATGATGTAGATATTGGGATAGAGAGTACGCTTATTAAGTTTGCAGATGATACCAAACTGGGTGGGGTTGCGACTTCTTTGGAGGATAGGGACATAATTCAAAATGACCTTAGCAAGTTAGAGAAATGGTCAGAGGTAAACAGGATGAGGTTTAATAAAGAGAAATGCAAAGTGCTCCACTTAGGAAGGAACAATCAGTTCCATACATACAAGATGGGAAGCAACTGTCTAGGAAGGAGCATGGCGGAAAGGGATCTAGGGGTCATAGTGGACCACAAGTTGAATATGAGCCAACAGTGTGATGCTGTTGCAAAAAAAGCAAATAAGATTCTAGGTTGTATCAACAGGTGTGTTGTAAGCAAAACTCGTGAAGTCATTCTGCCGCTGTACTCTGCACTAGTTAGGCCTCAGCTGGAGTACTGTGTCCAGTTCTGGGCGACACATTTCAAGAAAGATGTGGAGAAATTGGAAAGGGTACAGAGAAGAGCGACAAGAATGATTAAAGGTTTAGAGAACATGACCTATGAAGCCAGGCTTCATGAACTGGGCTTGTTTAGTTTGGAAAAAAGAAGATTAAGGGGGGACATGATAGCGGTTTTCAAATATCTAAAAGGGTGTCACAAGGAGGAAGGCGAAAATTTGTTCCTCTTGGTTTCTGAGGACAGGACAAGGAGTAATGGGCTTAAAGTGCAGCAGGGGAGGTTTAGATTGGACATTAGGAAAAAATTCCTAACTGTCAGGGTGGTCAAATATTGGAATAAATTGCCAAGGGAGGTGGTGGAATCTCCCACTCTGGATATATTTAAGAACAGGTTAGATAGACATCTGTCAGGGATGGTGTAGACGGAGCTTGATCCTGCCTTGAGGGTGGGGGGCTGGACTCGATGACCTCTCGAGGTCCCTTCCAGTCCTATTATTCTATGATTCTACGATTCTATGATTCTATGAGAGTATGTGATAATTTAACATGCATTTTAGTACTTCAGTAATGTTATGGTTGTGGTTATTTTTTAAAATGAACTACATTTGATGCTTGTAAACACAGAGAAATAATGAACACTTCTTAATATATTTTTATATACTATGAATTTTACTTGGTTTTAAAGTTGCAAGTTAGCAAGCAAATAGTCCATAACTCTGTGAATTAAAAAAGGTAGCAGGGGTGTGTGTGCAGATTTTCAGTCATTGTAAATTACAATAGTATTGTTAACTTCAACAGAGTTATGCTGATTTATAAAAACAAGGAATCCAGAGGGACTTTAAAGACTAAATAATCAAGGTATTAAAGCAGGGGTGGGCAAAAGGGCTTTCTTGGGCTGGATCCGGCCTGTCAAGTGAGTTGATCCTGCCCTCAAATATTATGCCACTCCCCTGCCCCCATGCCAATCAGGGCCTAGGGACAGGAGAGCGTGCAGAACTTTGAGTCAACCGTGTGGGAGAGGGGCAGGATTGGAGGAGACTTTGCATGCTTCCCTCACCCCCAAGTCCTGATTGTCCTGAGGGCAGGGGATTGCACAAAGTCTCCTCCCATCCTGCAATGGGTTTGGCACTTAGAGTCCTGCTGCTTCCGTGTCCCCAGAACAACCAGAACGTAGGGGCATGGGAGCTCATGGCGCTTGAAGTCAACCCTGGTGGTTGACTCTAAGCACCATGTGCCAGAGGGCAGGGAGTGAGAGACAAAGCACTTTCAGGCTACATTTACCCTGCACGATTATTTTGGAATAAGCTATGCAGGGAAGCCTCAAAATTAGTCTGAGGCAGGCTTCCCTAATGTAGACATGCTATCTCGATTTAGAGTCATAAGAGGCAGAACTTAGAATGGCCCTGGTGAGAGGCTATTTTGAAATAGCTGATGTGGAATGTCTACACATGCCTTATTTCCAAATAGCTATTTCAAAATAGGCATTATTTTTTGTAGAATGCAGTTTACAGAAGTCAGAATAAGCCATACATTTTTTAAAACTTATTTCAAAATAATGTAATTGCTGTGCAGACGCTTGCATAGTTATTTCAGAATAGTGGCCATTTTTCTGAAATAATGTTGCTGTGTAGACACATCCTTAGAAACTCTGCATGCTCCTTGCAGGATGGGGGCATGGGAGGAGGAGACTTCAGGTGCTTCTCCCTCCCACAAACCCTGATTGACCTGGGGGCAGGAGAGGAGTACGTAAAGTTTCCTTGCACTGCCAGGGCCATGGGCACTTAGAGGAAACTGACAGCTGTTCAGAATAGCTGGTAATTCTCTATGTCTAGACTGCAAGCCTCTTTTGAAAGAGGCTTTTTTGAAAGATACTTTCTAAAAAGCTTCTTTCGAAAAAGAGCATCTAGACTACAACCAGTACTTTCAAAAAAGCAAGCTGCAGTCTGGATGCTCTCTTTCAAAAAAGCACAGTTTGCATTACATTGCGCCTTTTTTTGAAAGAGCACTTTCGAAAAAAGGCGTTATTCCCCGTGAAATGAGGAGTACTGCCGTGGAAAGAAAAGCCACGTTCTTTCAATTCAATTTTGAAAGAACACGGCTGTAGTCTAGACACAGGTGAAGTTTTTTTCGAAAAGGCTACTTTTTTCGAAAAAACCCTGCAGTCTAGACACAGCCTGGGTGAGTGGAGGCAAAGACGTCACACACTCCTCCACTCACAGACCAATCGGGGTGTGTGGGCAGAGAAGCTAGGAAGTGTTCTGGCTCTGCCCCTTCTGCCTGAGGCCCCACCCCTTCCGGGGGTGGAGCCATTTCAAAAATTTCTTCACCACCCTCCTCATGAAATAGTTTTTCCTAATGAAAACTCCCCCACTGAAACTTGAGACCATTGCTCCTTGTTCTGCTATCTGTGACCACTGATAAGAACCTCTTTGGAACCCCCCTTCAGGAAGTTTAAGACTGCTATTAAATCCACCCCCTCATTCTTCCCTTCTGTAGATTAAATAAACTCAAATCTCTCAGCCTCTCCTTATAAGTCATGTGCTCCAACCCCTTAATCATTTTTTTGCCCTCCACTGGACTCTCTCCAATGTGTCTACATCCTTTCTATATAAGGGGAGAGGGAGACAGAACTGGATGTAATACTCCAGATGTGACCGCACCAGTGCCAAATACAAGGGAATAATCACTTTTCTAGATCTGCTGGAAATGCCCCTAGTAATGCACCCCAAGTATGTTTTTAGCCTTTTTGTCTACAAGGGTACACTGTGGACTCATATCCAGCTTCTCATCCACTATAATCCCTCGGTCCTTTTGTTGTACCAATAAAAGCAAGCAGGATCTTATGAGGGGGATAAGGCAAAAAGCCACATTTATTGTAAAGATAATAATAAAAAAATAAAGAAAAGATAGAAGCAAACAACGTTGTTTAACTACTTAACTCTTATACATATAAACATTCATTCATCCATTCATTCAGGTTCTGTGTATTTGTTATAGTTATCAGCCTGGAAGTTGCTTGTGACAGAATACTGGCCAGGTATTCTGTACACAAGTGATGGTAGTGGGGAGCGAAGTCCTGATCAGATCCGCATCTGAAGCTCCTGGTGGGCTGGCAGCAGAACCTTGGACTCTGATTCCATAGTTTTTTAGTCCAGTTCTTATAGGAATTTCTTCCCATGCCAGTCTATGGAAATTGCTGCATCATGCTGATGTCTCCAGGGTGGCTGCCAGGTGCTCGTCAGTGATCTCATCGGGTGGACCTCCAGTACTTGGTTTTCTCCACTTGACACCTTTTGGTTGCACTGGTACCTGACGCCTTCTTCAGCCCTTTGTTGCTGTATTCTCAGGCTGGCACCTCTCAGAACCATTCACTCATCATCCAAGCACTCTCTCTCTTACATACATTCCTTAATTAATGTTTCCCATACAATATTTTTGTATAATAATAATTTTACATATATCAGAGTTGTAGTTACAAAAAGTTTCTGGGTGGTATTGCTTAAAACATTCTCTGAGTGCTGAGTAAAGTTACAATGTTTTAAAGAGAACAGAGGTCAATTATGTAACAATGCCCTTAGTCAATTACAGGGCTTGGCTCCCATAGCAGAGTTAGTGGCTTGACAATGCATTGTTACAATGTATCTCTGCAATGTCAATTTCAAGCAGCCCCTTGCACAAGCTTGAGCAGTTCTAAGTTACATGACCTAATACATTATATTCTAAAGGGGCAATAATAATAATAAATCTAAACATTTAACAATCTTAACAAATAATAATAATAATAATAAGAAGAATTAATAATAAATCTAAACACTTTAAGTTGTGGGGAACAAATTATGGGGAGTCACTTCCATTTGGAGGAATCATTTTCAATACATTAATATGTTATCCCTACACTTTTCTGCAAAACTGCTGTTTAGCCAGTCATGTTGCAGTTCTTGGGATTCTTCCATCCCAAGTTCAGGATTCCTAGAATGGATGTGGCTAATCTTCAACAGCTGTGAAAAGTCACAGTACTTAAATCAGAAATTACCTATTGTAATGTGAGAACCACTACATGTGTTTGTTTAGACCCGTGGTCCCCAACACGGTGCACGCGGCCACCATGGCGCCCGCGGGGGCATTTCCAAGCGCCCGCCAGGTGCCCGGGGCTGGCCTGGCACCGGGTGCACGGCGGGGGGAGCGCCGGCCCCGGGCGCGTGGCGCTGGGCAGGGGGAGTGCCGGCCCCGGGCGCACGGCGCTGGCGGGGGGAGCGCAGGCCCCGGGCGTGAGGCGCTGGGCGGGGGAAGTGCCAGCCCCGAGCACGCGGCGCTGGCGGGGGGAACGCCGGCCCCGGGTGCGCGGCGCTGGCGGGGGGAGCGCCGGCCCCGGGCGCGCAGCGCTGGGCGGGGGGAGCGCCGGCCCCGGGCATGCGGCTATGGGGGGGGCCGCCCCCGGGCATGCGGCTATGGGGGGGCCGCCCCGGGCATGCGGCTATGGGGGGGCCGCCCCCGGGGCGCAAGTGTCACCGCCCCCTGGCACCCGGCGGGCGAACGGCCACGCCCCCTGGCGCCCGGCGGGCGAACGACCGCACCCCCTGGCACCCGACAACCTCGAAAGGTTGGGGACCACTGGTTTAGACCTTGGTTCTATGACACATGACAGTGGCTATTACTAGATAATCCAGAGGAAAAACAATCCCTTATGACAAACAATTATGCAATACAATTACTATGAATCCTGTCAATTTTTGACAATTCAGAGAATCCTAGGCAATTAATTTTTCATTTAGGTGTTGAAATATGATACATCTTTTACATGAGTATATTCTTTCTGATGCATTTTTCACATACATATATGTAATGATATTGTTTCTAAAGCTTGTGTGTTCCAAAAAAAAGATGTGTAACATTGATAAGATGCTGCCAGGCATATGCTGTTCTCAGAAATGACATAATTGTAAATGATGCAATTCAGGAATAGCATAATCCAATTTTAAGAAAAGGACTAGGTTATAAAATATGTCTCTGCCTGGAATGTAGGAATTTCCAATTCATTGTACAATTTGTCACCTTAGTAAAACACAATATAATATCTGAGGGCATCTGACAGCATCTAATTTACTCAAATCCACTATGGAAATATTATTCCTTTTGTCCAGTTTGTGAACTTATTTAGAGAAGGGTAGTGCCTTATAGAAAAATTTAAAAACACATACATGATTCCAGTAGGATTATGTTTCTCTAAATATATTTTAGTTGCTCAAAAAATATCATATTAAATGGGTAAATAGGATTGTGTTTATCTTGGTCATGGGCAAACTCACACTTTGTCTTCAAAATCAGCTTCAAGACTTCATTCCAACTTGGTTTTTGAATAATTCAAGGCTGTGTAGAGAATGAAGCTTTTGGTCGGAACCTTTTGCTTTAGTAGTTGAAAGATACGGAAAGAACAAGGTAAGAGATCTCAAGCAATAAAAGGATGATCCTATAGTTAAAACAGAAGCATGTCATGTAGCAGTATTAGATTTTGTCGCCTGAGTTTGAGTTTTGTCTGTGTCACGGATCTACTGTGTGAACTAAGGCAGGTTTTTACCTGAATTATCCAATCTGCAAATTAAAGTAAATAATTTTCTCTTATCACAATGGAGATACATTCATGAATGTTTGAGGTAGTTGGATATTACAGTGATGAGCACCTCAGAAAGACCACAAGGAAATTCATATTGTAGTCATTGAATGCTTTGGATGGTGCAATCTAAAGTAAATGAGTAGAAATTGAATTGTGAGAATAAAAATATTGAACAGCCACCTCATTCCCTCAGCACCTTACATCCTGTGCACATAATAAGGCAGAAGGCCTATTTGGAAAAATACAATGTGGTTATGTAATTAAGCAGTATATCGAAATGCATATAGGGAAGAATTAGAATAACACTAGCAATTCAATTTTCAGTATCCCTTAACTTTCCAGGGCTTGACTTTGAAACCTAAATAATATTTTTAACATTTTAAAATGTTTACAGTTGTGATATGCTCTCAACACACTACATAGTTCAACTTTTTTAAATTAAATAAAAATACTAAGAATACTATAGTATAAATCCCAGAAAAATAGCATCTCTTGTATATACAAATATACATGTTCTTTATAATAAAGTTCTCATATGTAGAGCCTTACAAATCCACCAATATCTGCTTTATATCCATGGGTATCCACTTCTATGGATGTGGATGCAAATATCTACGTCTCGTTTTGTGTATACAGATGTGGATATGAATTTTGTATCTTGAATCCTGGAAACTTGCAAATTTCAGCTTTTATATCTGTGGGTATTGGCATCTGCAGATGTGGATGCAGTTATGCATATCTCATTTTTGTAGAATGGATGCAATTACATGCAACACACTTGCACATGATCTAAATATGTAAAATTCATCCCATGCAAATGGTCAGCATAAGATCTATGAAGTACTTATGTCCACTTAATTGCTTCAAATATCTTCTGATGTAAACATCATCCATACCAAAGAAATTAATACAATTTTTTTTAGGGAACACAGTTTGATTAATTCATGTAAATTCCCTAAGCACAAATTCCCATCGTAATGTAACATGGCCATAAATTGCCATGCACACATACGGAAAAACATTTTATAAATACATTAACTGTTGATAATTAATAATAATAAATCACATAAATTCTCTCTTTTTTGGAGGAAACAGATGGCATTTGATTTTCTTGCAGTTATTGTAAAGCAATAATAACAGCTTGCTAAGATAATGGAAAGGTATAATAAAAACACATACATCCTCTGTAACCATCTGGACAATAAATGAGTTGATATACCAAATAACTAAAGCTGGTCAAATATTTTCCGTCAAGAATATTTTTCAATGATAATTTGAGTTCTCAATAAAACAATGTTTTTCACAAGCAGTGTCTGCTTTCCAGAGAAAATAATGATTTTTGTCAAAAAAAAAACCCCTAAAAACCCAAATGAGTAAGGTTTTCACAACCTGATGCTCCCATGATGCTGTGGCATAATGCAATAACAAGAGATCAGGGTGCATGACATGAGATGCAGTCTGGTCCAGGAGCCTAGCCCACAGAGGAAAATGGGAGTGTGATGTACGTGAATTTCAATATCATTAAGGTATCACAGTGGCAATTCCAGATCAAAAAGTTCAGGATTTGGCCTAAAGTATTTGGCTTATTTTTTTTCTAGGGAGGAGGAGGAGGAGAAAGTCTACAATCATCATAATTAGCACATGCATTACTTTTTACTTATTAAGCTTGCAATTAGTTTTACATTATCGGGACTCCATAGCTCAAGTTGCTAACCAGATACAGGGTATTCCACCACCAGATTACTGACTTGGATTCAAACCAAATTTGTATTAGATGAAAAGAGTCACTGTTTGAAAGCTTCTCTAATTTCTAAGAGTAGCCACATGTGCACCCAGGAGCAGGTGTGCATGAAAATAAAAGAATGCCAGGGCCACACAGAGCAGCACCCCAATAGGGGCAGACAGCTGCCCCTATTTTGTTGCCCTGGACCGCATCCTGGGGGGCAGGATGGTCCGTGCCACCCCGGGGGAGGGAGGGGGACAGTGATCTGGGAGCAGAGGGCCCTGACCAGGGTATGGAAGAGGAGCACCAGGAGCTGCAGGAGGTGAGATGGAGCATGCCATGCTGCCAGGACCCCCAAGCCATCCCAGCAGCTGAGTCACCAGGGTCAATATGTGAGTGCCATCACTGTCCCCTCACTTGGAGGGTGGGGAGGGAGAAATGGGACTGCGCACATGGACCTTGCTTACACGGCTCATGCAGCAACCTGTGCATGTGTGAGCACGCAGCAACCTGTGCATGCCACCCCTGGGCAGCTGGCTCCAGCTGGCTGCCACACAGAGGCATTGGCCTTTTAGCCACACGCATGTGTGAAGAGACATGACATGCTCCTGACCACAGAGTGGGACACAGTAAGACTCCCTCCTTCCACAAGGCCATTCTACACAGAGGCAGGGGACATCCCCTCCTCCTAACCTCAGTCGCACTATACACAGCATAGGCATGTGTGTGGTCTCGGGGCAGCTCCCACTCCTGGGGATAGCTGGACATTCTGATCATGGCATCTGTGCAAGCACATCGGCTCTGATGGTGCAGGGAACAGTCATCCTCACCTTGCAGAGTGGGCTGGGCTTCACCCACTGTGTCCCCAGGGATAACTGACCACTTCTCTTGTTTCTTCACAGCCGTACCAGCTGTGCGTGCAGGGCGCACCACCCCGCCTGGGATGTGCTCCCACACCCAAAGGCTCCACAGGACCACCCGAACAGTGCAGGGGTACCAACAGCCGCATCTGGGGGCACTGTGAGCCCTGCACCACACCCTCCAAAACTGGGTGCAAGAAGACTTGGAGCTCTGGTGGGAGCAGCTTACCCAGGGCTGTGCCATCTGCTAACACCTGCACGCCCTAGTGCAGAGTGTGCTGCCTCCTGCTGCTCTAGTGCCTGCTGCCTCCCCAGCTACTGCTCCTCCTCCCACTCCTTCTCCCCCTCCCATTTCTCCCTCCACACCTTCCTCAACCTCCACACCCTCCTCTCTATCTCCCCGGGGATGCCAAGGCCCCTGCATCCACTGTGCTGGGAGACAGTTGGCCCAGCGAGACCCCCACCACTGAGCTTTCTTTCCCCTTTCTTCCCCTTGCTCCCCCCTTCCAGCTCCCTCCTCCCAAGTTTCCCCCTCTCCTCTCCCACACTCTCTCCTCCTCTATCCCACCTCCTTTCCCCAGTCTCCATAGAGTTTCATCTCCCCCCCCCCCCAGTTTTGTTAAATAAAGAGAGTTAGTATTTATGAAAAAATGTGTTTTTTATTTTACATAAGAAAGGGGGTTTGGAGAGAGGGGGGAGTAAATGGAATGTTGTGAGGAAGGAATGAGGCACAAGCCCCAATCGGGCAGACCAGGGAGGCTCTTAGTGCTCCTCAGGGTGGAAGTTCTCCTGCAGGGCCTCCTGGATACTGACAGCCCCCAATGGATCTCCCGGATGGCAGCCTGCAGAAAGTGCAGCCAGGCTCATAGCAACACGTCCACAAGAAACACCAGAGTGCCCAGGGGAAGCTCTGGCTCCCTGTTGCAGAGTGCTATGGTGTCCTGAGTGAGGGCAACCGGAGCACTCAGAGACCAAATGCTTTGCTGTCCCTCAGGGTAGGTCTACACTACAGCGCTAATTCAAACTAACTTAGTTCGAATTAGTTAATTCGAACTAAGCTAATTCGAACTAAAGCGTCTAGAACTAAAAACTAGTTCAAATTAGCGTTTTGCTAATTCGAACTAGCATGTCCACATTAAGTGGACCCTGAACAGGGCTTAAGGATGGCCGGAAGCAGTGCCGGCAGGGCATCAGAGGAGGACTTAGAGCGTGGAGATGCTGTCTCAGGCTAGCCGAGGGCTGTGCTTAAAGGGTCCCAACCCCCACCCCAGACAGACAGTTCTCAGGGGTGCCCCGCTTGAAAACCAGTCCTGGCTTGGAGTGCCCGGAGTGCCCACACTGGGCACATCACACCACTCGGCCATCAGCCCGGCTGCACTTGCCGCAGGCTACCATCTGAGGAGAGGGGACAATTGGGGGGCTGCAGGAGAGCTTCCACCCCCAGAAGCCCGCAGAGCCAGCCCAGTCCTCCCCATCGGGGGCTCGTGACCCATTCCTCCCTCACCTCCTTCCACTTACCTCTCCCTAGCCCCCCTTTCTGATGTACATAATAAAGAGAACGTGTCTTACAAAATGGAATCTGTCTTTATTGAACAAAACTGGGGGAGACTGGGAAAAGGAGGTGGGAGAGGGGAAGAGAGAGGCTGGGAGAGGGGAGGGCAACTAAAATGATCAGGGGTTTGGAACAGGTCCCATATGAAGAGAGGCTAAAGAGACTGGGACTTCTCAGCTTAGAAAAGAGGAGACAGAGGGGGGACAGGATAGAGGTCTCTAAAAGCAGGACTGGGTGGAGAGGGTGCATACAGAAAAGTTCTTCATTAGTTCCCATAAAGAAGGACTAGAGGACACCAAAAGAAAGGAATGGGTGGCAGGCTTGAAACTAGTAACAGAAATTTGTTCTTCACAAAGCAAAGAGTCAACCTGTGGAACTCCTTGCTGCAGGAGGCTGTGAAGGCTAGAACTAGAACAGAGTTTAAAGGGAAGTGAGATCAAGTCATGGAGGCTGGGTCCATGGAGTGGTATTAGCCAGGGGGTAGGAGTGGTGTCCCTGCCCAAAGTTTGTGGAATGCTGGAGAGGGATGGCACAAGACAAATGGCTTGGTCACTGTCTCCGGTCCATCCCCTTCAGGGTCCCTAGGGTAGGCTGCTGTCGGCAGACAGGCTACTGGGCTAGATGGACCTTTGGTCTGACCCAGGACGGCCATTGTAAGCTCAGGGCTCAGGGTCGGGGGTCCAGTGGACCCCCTTGATTTTCATGCACACCTGCTCCTGGGTGGCCAGGCTGGCAGCTCTCCTGCCCTAGATGGCCACTTTCCTGTGCCTAGTGCGGAGATCATGGATAAGGTCCATGATGTCCGCACTAGCCCAGGCAGGTGCCCGCCTCTTGCGGTCCCGGGCAAGCTTCCGGGAGCCGCCAGCCTGGTCCCGGGAAGAGGGGGAGGGCTGGGGGGCATCGGGTGGCTGGCTCGATCCGTGCCAGGTGCAGGGTCTGCTGGCTGGGTGCTGGCAGGCTTGCACCTGGCACGGGCACCGTAGCCAGCCCGTGCCCCTTTAAGGGATCCAGGGCCGGGAGGGGGGCATAAAGTTTCCCTGGTGTTGGCCAGAGTGGCCACCAGGGAAACCTGGGAAGCCTTAGCCTCCCACTAGTTCGAATTAGGGGTCTACACAGCCCTTAATTCGAACTAGCTAGTTCAAACTAGGCTTAATCCTCGTAAAATGAGGTTTACCTAGTTCGAACTAAGCGCTCCACTAGTTCAAATTAAATTCGAACTAGCGGAGCGCTAGTGTAGCGCCTATTAAAGTTAGTTCTAACTAACGTCCGTTAGTTCGAACTAACTTTGTAGTGTAGACATACCCTCAGTGAGGTAGGCAGGGAAACCTGAGAACTGGCTTCCCTGGGTGGAGGGAGTGTCCCTTTAAGCACAAGCCTCAGATAGCCTCAGGCAGCAGCCACACAAATAAACTCCTGACCTGATGCCCTACCTGAGCTGGTTCCAGCTGGCTTGAAATGCAATTCAGTGTCCACTCAGTGTGGTCGCGCTATTTCAAAATAGGAGAAAGGTATTTTGCAATGCATTTTGTGTTTCGACATGTTATTTTGAAATAATTTATTTCAAATTAACTATTTCAAAAGAAGATATTTCGAAATAATGCTGTAATGTAGACATACCCTAAGATAGTTAAGCCAGAGACTAACTTTAAACACGTGAGTAGTCCTACTGAAGTCAAAGGACATCTCATATGCTGAAAGGTCAGTATATGCTTAAATACCTTGCTGAATCAAAGCCAAAATTGGCATTTCAAACTGAAAGTTTTTTAAGGGAAAAAAAAACAAAACAGCAGATGCTTCTTTAAAACTGTACCAGGCAGAAGAATGATTCACATATCAGACTGCAGGTGACTCAGATGTTAGCTAGTTGCCAGTCCTGTATCATGGCCTTTCACAAAAATCAGCAGTGGTTGATGTGAGACGTGCAAAAGGTGCTCTCAAGAAAGCCTATGAAAAGTAAAATCCATCACATAGTCCAGGAAACCCGTATCAGGACTTACATGAAAAATCAGAAGTAGCACAAGGAAAGTCAAATTTTGGCAGTGCTTTGAGAATCATTGGATGTGTACAGCATGTTCCATTCTGTGGAACTTCAGTCCATTATGGGTGAGATGGGCATTCCATTTTCTAAGGAATGCATTAGGAAAGATTTTTCAAAGTAATGTAAGAGGAAGGCAATTTTCTTATAATTGTAAGCTTTCTGTGTTTTACTGATATACTTGGTCCTATTACTTACTATACATGTGGTGTTTTTTTCCCCTTCCCAAGGATCGAAGCAGAAATCTCTCTCTCTTTTACTTTACCTTCGGAACTAGTGCAGATTCAATTTCCCTAATCATTCTTATTTTTAAGGAATTCCATTACTCTACACTTCCTCATTTTCTGACCTTGTATCTTCTCATGTCTTTTTGCCTCATCCATGATACCCATGGGCACATCTAAGACTAAAGTCAAAATAAGCTACGTAACTTGAGCTACGTCAATTGTGTAGCTGAAGTCAAAATATCTTATTTTGGCTTTTGGAACTGTCTACAGAGCAGGAAGTCCAAGAGAGAGCGCTCTTCCTTTGACTTCCCTTACTTCTCGTAAAATGGAGGTTACAGGAGTCAGAGTAAGAAGTCCTCAGCTCAACAATATTTTGTTATTATGTCAAAATAACTGCTTGTAGTGTAGACTCTGACTATGTTATTTTGGAATAACTGATGTTATTCTGACATAATACTGCTTTGTAGACATGCCCTAGGATGCCTCCTGAAGATACTGGTCATTTTTATTTTTTTGGCTTTCATCTATATTTCAGCTTTTTCCCATGATGCTTCTCTACTTCGAACATACCTTTTGATCTGATCCACAAAGACTCCTGACTCTCTGTATTCCGATCCCCCCTAATACCAACAAATGCAACAACATATACATGAAATTAGCTAAAAAAGCAACTATTTATTCTGAATAAGATGAACACCTCCAACATTGTGCTTTATAGCAATCTTTGATTTCTAACTGTGCAGCCTTCTTGATGTCACTTCTCTCTCTCTCTCTCTTTCTCTCTCTCTCTTTCTCTCTCTCTCTCATATCTTAGGTACCAGGTTATTGTCCCATATTTAATATGAGGTCAGAGATCAACTCAGTGGCCACTACATCAATGGATTTTCCTAAAGCTTCTTCCCCATTCCCTGCAGGTATTTCCTACCAGAGATTTAACCTATTTCCCTTTCCACACTCCATATCTGTTTCTGTGCTTGAGCAGGTTCTCTCTGGCAGCAATAACCTCAAGCTGTCACATGATGCTATGTAACATGATTCAGTCAGAGTCAGGCTTAATGAGATTCTTAATATAAGGTGTTAGGTCACAGGGATATGCTCCAGAATGAATCCTTTTGCAAGCACATGCACACATGCTTACTTTTAAGGAAATGAGGAGCCCAAACTGGTGCCAGCAGAACTACTACACTTAAGGATGTGGTGGATTTTCTAGCATATGCTATCTTTAAGTCAAGACTGGATAAATTTCTAGAAGCATGCTATTGCTGAAATAGATATTATTGGCTTGGTGCAGGAATTATTAAATGAAGTTATTTGACTGTTTTACACAAGAGATTAGGATGTATTTTCATAATGGTCCCTTCTGGTGTTAAATTCTAGGAATCTGAATGAATGCCAGACGTTAAACAATTTCTTAACTGTTTGCAAGAATGAGGTTTTATTCTGTAATCTCCTTGGAGTACAGCTAAATTCTTCTTTCTGTCATAGAAGAAAGAATACCATACCATATTCTGGTACCATTAGAAATCCTAACAACAATGATGATTGCCTTTAAGCAAAGTATATATAATTTCTTATACGTATAAAAGGATTTTTTGGAAATTTCATTTGCTTTGCATTGGGTAAAAAAATAAATCAAGGGGTGTGATGGTTTTAATTTAATATATATTTAGCTTCTTACTGAATTATGTGCTTAATGCTTGCAAAAGCGTCATGAAGGAATTGCTGGAGTTATTATATTCTCTCTCAGGGCCCATCATATGGCTAAAAAAAGAATATTTTGGCAGCCAGGGGTGACATAATTTTGATCGCTGAGAGAAGCTTCATTTGACTCAAATGTAATGTGGGTTGCTTAAAGAGAGGAAATTCTCTAATGAATTTGAGAAGAATCGAAGGAAGGAGCACTGGAACCAGACCTAAGGAAGGACTGCAGAGAAGATTTCTAAAACTGAGGAACTCCAGATGAAAATAAATGTCTTGAATACAATGAAACACACATAAATGAGCCATGAATTTTGAATTTTCTACGTGTTGTGGTTAGGAACCTACAACCTATGTAATTATAGTATATTTAGAGATAATTTTCATACATCTCTTGAGTGGGGAAAAAATCTTAATTCTGGAAAATAAAAGTAGTTAAACTGATCAGTTTAGTCAGCGAGTAGAACTTTATTATTTCCTTAAAATATGCTTCTAGTATCAGCAAATTTGTAAAAATTCTACCATGGAACACTATAGTTATTGGGTCTCAATGACTTTCTGAGAAAATTTGTTCAATTTTCAGATAGAAGGATTTTTCCTCTAACTGCAAGTCCTATAAATTAAGCATCCAATCTATAAATCACGCTGGATTACTTCTGGCTCACACATTGTCACAAACTGCAGAAGAAACTGGGATTTACAATTCATTCTCTTCATTCAACTCCACTGACAATTATTCACCTGTACAGTGTATCTAAGAAAAGAAGTTGCCCCCACATTTGACTATTATTTTGGTACACTACAAAGATATCTGGTTTCAAGGGAGGGAGCAATACTGAAACAGAAAAAATAGATTTAAAAAGAAAGAAAATTCCTATGTGAAAGTTACAGCTCCTGAGACAAAGATGCTGGTAAAGGCAGGAAAGAGCATATTGAATTATATCTTTGAAAGGCCAGTGAAGTGGTATAGCTTGTGTTCCACACTGTGGATCTGACATCTTATTGGCAGGATATGGTATATAAGCCTACTCCTGTTTTTTCCCCACACATGTTCCTTCTAGAGGCTTTGGGGCTCATACAACCTTAGCTGACTCCTACATCCTATAATGCAGCAAAGTTAAGCCTGAACAGTTTATTCAATGGGAAAGACCTCTTTCCATCCTGTCCTCTCTTTAGTGCACTCATCCAAGTCTGGCTGTAATAAAATTAGATATAAATATGTTAAAAACTTACAGCTATAATCAAGCATTAGTAGGAAGAGGAATGAGCATCAGTAGCCAGAAATGCCATTTCCAATTTTCAGTTGTCCAGAAGTAGAATCATAGAATCCTATGGCTGGATGAGATCTCAGGAGGTCATTGAGTCCAGCCCCCTGCCCAAAAGTTTGCTGCCTTTTCTTTCAAATACATACTTTCATCACATGATAACTAAACACATGCCATCCACCCCAATTCGACCTTATTGTAAAGGCTACATGGAAGCTTCAGAGTCCTGGCCCTAAATGAACTAAAGCCAAGATATTTCATATAGTGCAATGTATTCCATGTTCTATAATTAAAGCCATGATCAAGGGAGACCCTACAGACAATGGTTCCCAAGGTGAAATTCTGAAGGGAAGGACATTCTCAGAATATTTTTTGTTGTTGAATTATTAACACTGAGATAAGGGTGAGTACTCCCTTTTCTAAACAAGACCTATGTGAGAAACTGAAGTACTTGAAAAAGTAATTTTAGGTTTATTAAACATTGGGTATGTTTTTGCTCCCCTCCTCCCCCCATATAATTAACTGTAGTGAAAACTTCTCCAGATGAAATAAGAAAGCATTACAATACTATACATCTTTATTAAACAGTCACAAAATGTTATATTTTGCAGCCTGGTTTATACTAGACCAGCAGGTCAATTTAAGATGTACCATCCAGCTACACAAAATGCAGAGCTGGATTCAGCTTACTTTAAGGCAAGCTACTGCAGTGTCTGTACCATAGGAGGCTGATGGGAGTACACGCTCCCATCAACTTCCCTTACTTCTCACAGAATGAGGAGTACAGGATAGCAGCAGGGGATGCTCTCTACTTTCGATTTGGAGGGTCTACACGAGACCCACTAGATCAAATGCTAGAAGATTGACTTCTGGAGGGTTGACCTTCTCTGCAGTGTAAGACATCCCCTTGGTGTGTAAGCCTTACAGACTACTTTTCTGTAAAAACAGGTTACCCAGATCAGCTGCAGTGATGAGAAGGATCCATAAAATGGCAAACATGATTCAAGAGTCTCAGTAGATATAACTGAAGTCATAGATTCCCAGTTTATTCAAAGAGCTATTTCATAAAACTGGTTTATTTACCTGTTAATTGCATAGCTAGATCTTTTTAATTTTTGCTTTTAATTATAAACAAAATAATAATTTTCTTGTAATTAAAATGAACAAAGCACAACCCTTTTTTTCAGATCCTAAGTTTGAATCTTCTTCTTTCACTTAAATTTAGCATCTGTTGCTTAGATATACATAAGAATATTGTTTGAAGTTTAATATTCTGATGGAAACAAGTCATTTGACTATGAGACACTGTTGGTTATTGTTCTTTAATGATAACAGAAAAATATGTTTTATTAGGCACTGACAATCATTCCAAATATTGTCTTCATTTAATCTGTACTCTCTCGTAAGGAATGATATACTTACTCATATAATTCAAATTATACAGCTCTGATGGATATCTAATAAATATAACTGTGTAGCAGTTGGAAGTTCAGATCATTTAATGGTTTTTTTAACATTATTGTACCAAAGTCATATATCACTATAAGTGACATTGATATAACAGGATTTTGAGCTGCTCTATTTTGCTTCTTAAGTGCATCACTGAAGATATTGCTTTGGCACAGTTAACTGAAAATGGGTAAAGAATTTAAATAAAGTTAACTAAATTAGTAAGAAATGGGTTGGCAATGGTAGATTGTAATATTAAACCCCATAAGCTTACAGTTAAGTATATACTAAAAGAAGGAATTGTTTACAGTTTAAGTTTGGTAATTTAAGTGTGCATACAATGTGGGCACACAGCCCCAGACATTGAATTGGCAGTTTTAAGCAGTTTGGTGTGCTCAAAACAAGTGAGAGTTTCCAGACCATATTAGTAAATATCCCATAATACCAAAACTTGTTATATAAGAGCTTTCATTGACAGCCTGATTTAGCTATTAGGATTGGCCTATACATGAGGGCTGTGTCTAGACTGGCAAGTTTTTCTGCAAAATCATCTGCTTTTGCGGAAAAACTTGCCAGCTATCTACACTGGCCGCTTGAATTTCCGGAAAAGCACTGACGATCTCATGTAAGATTGTCAATGCTTTTCCGGAAATATAATGCTGCTCCCGCTCGGGCAAAAGTCTTTTTCCGAAAGACTTTTGCGCAAAAGGGCCAGTGTAGACAGCACAGTACTGTTTTCCACAAAAAAGCCCCAATCGCGAAAATGGCGGAAACGTGCTTTTGCGGAAAAGCATCCTGCCAGTCTAGACGTGCTTTTCCGAAAGTGCTTTTAATGGAAAACTTTTCCGTTAAAAGCATTTCCGGAAAATCATGCCAGTGTAGACTTAGTCCTGGGTTAATCAGACAGAGTGTAAAGGCAATTAGAGGATAGCATGCTAGCATATGCTAGAATAGGTGTTGGGAAACAAGCCTGTGATGTATGCAGTCACTGGAATGCTTCTTGGGGTGCTCACAAAGCCATTGACACTCACCTTTTTGATCTTTGGTGCTTCTTACCTCCCTGTTCTGCTTGGCCAGTTCTCCTGGTCTCTCCCAGCCAAAGCACAGAGCTGAGATCACCACCAACCCCCTCTTCCTCTCCCCCTCCCCTCGAGGAGCAATACAGACACTGAAACTCTTCAAGTGTAAGGAAAATGCAGTTTTGGGCCCAGCTTCCTGGGATACCACTCCTCAAATGGGATCAGAACCCAAAATGAATTATTTTGGTAAGCCTCCTTTAACAATGAGAGGAGGATATACACACTGACTGCTTCCCCAGGAAATAAGTATTGACTCTGGGCATGATAGTAAATAAAAGGGATTTTATTAAGTACAAGCAGTAGGATTTACATGCTTACAAGTGAAAACAGGCAGAGCAAAGTGAATTACATATTGAAAATAACAAAAAATGCATTGCTAATTCTAACACTCATCACAAACTTATTAAAAACTCACCCTAAAACTGTTCTTATTCCAGCTAAGCCTCCAAACCCTTTTCCCTTCTTTGTGTGCCATGCCAGTCAAAGACAAAGAAGCTGCTAGCTTCCCATTGTTTTATAGATTCCACGTTGGCCAGGAATTCTCTTTCTACATTCCACCCCTTGCATGTAAAATTACCCGGTAGACCCTTCCAATTGGGGAGAGGTCACATGACTTCCTAGGACCAACCACTACTCAGACAAAGGAGGCTATTTATAGCTTATCATTCAGACATTGAAGGTAACATCCTTGATGGCTTTCATTTGCACATTTAAAATCATAAAGCATTTCATACTCCATATATCTAACTTTACACACAAGAATGATGCATACCCCAATATAAGATATACAGATCCAGTGGATTATAATATTAAGATTGATAGGTTACATGTGATATTTTGTCCAAAGCATCTTTGAATTATGCAGATTTGTGTCCATCTGTCAATTTCATAAAACATGGGGGTGGCTTCTGTCACAAAGTCAGCCAGGCTGAACATTATACAAAAGACAGACAGCAAGCAGTCAAAAGTCAGTCAAGTTAGGAGAAAGAGAAAAAGAAGGAGACGCTAGAAGAAGAAAGCAGCAACAGAAGTAACTGCAGCGACAGCAGTGGGCTGCTGGGACAAAGCAAGAAAAGGATCCTGAGATTGAGCACAATGACCTTAGTAGAGCAGAGGGAAAGACATGTTACATATTAACAAGAGCACCATTTCAGGAGGGTATGGGGTGAGGCTACAGTTGTACATACCAAGAAACTGCTTGTTCCTCTTCCCTGATCCCTCATTATCAGGGAGTAAGGGGAAAGCACACAGCTTGTGTCACTTATTCCTCTGACCTCTCCCCTTGCCAGATGAAAGGAAGAAGAATTCATGCATGCAAGTTTTCTGGCACCTTGAAAGTGAGGGGATGGAGAAGAAGAGCAGACAGCATCCCAGTACTTGCCTCTGCCCTCCTGAAATGGTTCCCTTATGTGTTAACTATAATATAAGGGTACGTTTAGACTACAGGCTTCTGTCGACAGAAGTTTTGTCGACAGATACTGTCGACAAAATTTCTGTCGACAAAGAGCGTCTAGACTACATTGAGTTCTGTCGACAAAGCAAGCTGCTTTGTCGACATGGTAGTGTAGACGCAAAGGACAGTTTACATTCAATAACACCTTCTGTTGACAGAAACTCTGTCGAAAGAAGGTGTTATGCCTTGTAAAATGAGGTTTACCAGCGTCGACAAAACTGCTGAGTTCTGTCGACGTTATGTCGACAGAACTCAGCGGTAGTGTAGACGCAGATATAGTTTTGTCGACAAAAGTCCACTTTTGTCGACAAAACTCTGTAGTCTAGACACACCCTAAGATATAGAATATATTGCAGGGTTAATGAATGTGCATGTTTGGATAACAAAGTTGGATGACTGGGTGTTTCTGTATTACTAGGTATATAATTTAGGGTTTCTTAAAATTTCTGTCAGTGCCGTGTGTATGACTGAACAGCATGGCTGTGTCTAGACTGGCAAGTTTTTCCGCAAAAGCAGCTGTCTACACTGGCCGCTTGAATTTCCGCAAGAACACTGACTTCCTACTGTCTGAAATCAGTGCTTCTTGCGGAAATACTATGCTGCTCCCGTTCGGGCAGAAGTCCCTTTTGCACAAAGCTTTTGCACAAAAGGACCAGTGTAGACAGCTCAGATTTGTTTTGCACAAAAAAGCCCCGATCGTGAAAATGGCAATCGAGGCTTTTTTGCGGAAAAGCGCGTCTAGATTGGCACAGATGCTTTTCCGCAAAAAGTGCCTTTGCAGAAAAGCGTCCACGCCAATCTAGACGCTCTTTTCTGCAAATGCTTTTAATTGAAAACTTTTCCATTAAAAGCACTTGCGGAAAATCATGCCAGTCTAGACGTAGCCCATGTGTAGAACATGTAAGCCATGCTGTGACATTAGAATCTTGGGTACTTTAGCTTATATACCTGTCCTAAGGCATTTATGTTTACATTTTAGTTTAGATTTAGATTAACTGTATTAGTAAGATTGGTTACACTAAATACAAAAAATACTTTGTTTGTAAAAAGTCTGACTAAATATATATCCTTTGAGCAGGGAGCTGTATCCAGGTCCTCACAGAGATCTAATTTATTCTGGGGAGTTTCCAGAAGGGCATATGGAAGTTCTTGGTAAATCTTGGCAATTTCTCTAAGGCAAGCTCCCTCCTCCCCCTCCTTGCAAAAACAAAATAATAAATTAATATTTGGGGAACCCAGAAGTAAATAATGGAAGAGCTACTTTGGGATTCCTGTGTCTGTTCTTGCAGTAACAACATCAAGTAGAATAATAGCACATCTAACAACTCTTCTGAAAAAATTTCTTCTGAAAGAGAACATCCACACTGGCCAAGCACATCGAAAAAGCAATCTGCTTTTTCGAAAGATAGTGTCCAGACCGATTGGATGCTATCTCGCATAAACGGCCACCCAGAACCACTTCTGGCAGCGTTTTAGATCACCGGTTGCTTCTGAATGCTGATGCCAGAGCGGAGCCTAGTAGAGACACATGCTTAAAAGGAGTCATGCCCCTGGACAGCCATTTTTCTACTTCTGCTGCATGCTTGCCTACTTCTTCAAGGGACAGTAAATCTCTTGCAGTGCCTGCTGTCGCTACCCAGCTTTTTTGGACACCACAGTTTTTTTCTTTGTGCCATGGAGACAGAGCTGCCCCTGGGCATGCGATGTCCCCACATGGCCATACTGCAATTTTTGCAGCACTTTGTGTTGGCTGCCTTCCTGGTCCTGCACAAGCTCGACCCCGAGCTCATTCTTGGGACTCTCTCCCTTGGTGCTGGAGCAACACCCTTGCAAGTGCAACCCACAATGAAGAGGTGTGTCTGGAGGCTGAACACCAGTTCTGACTGGGGGGACTGGCTGTTTATGTAGCAATGGAACAACCAGCAGTGGGTCCAAAACTTCTGCATATGGAAGGCCACCTTTTTGGAGCTGTATGCCTGGCTTGCTCCTGCCCTCCAATGACAAGACACCCACCTGTGGCATGCCATCCCCCTGGAGAAGCAGGTTGCCATTGCCGAATGGAAGCTCATCACCCCAGACAGTTACCATTTGATGGGCAACCAGTTTGGCATGGGGAAGTCCATCGTCGGGGCCTTCCTCATGGAAGTAAGGCACTCTTGGGCTGCAGTCACTGCAGAGAGGGGAGAGTCCTGAAAAAGGGGGACCCCTTGGGCAAGAGGGGTTGGAGGTTGTGGCGGATGGAGTGGGGGTGGGGGGAAGGCCCATCCCGGGGTGGAGGGGCGTGTACTGTCCTGCCCTCACACAGCCCTGCTGATGGGAGTGGCTCCTGGGGTGTTTGGGGCGGGAGAAGGTTGGGAGGGGGGAAGTCACCTCCCAAGGGTTCAGGTACCCCATCTCTCATTCTTTGTTTTGTGTGTTTGTTTGTCTCCTTCTGCAGGTTGTGAGGACCATCACCTCCATTTTGCTACAGAGGTGTCATCTGCCTGGGAGACCTGGATCCCATCATGGCCGTATTTGCTGCCCTGGGGTTCCCAAACCAGGGAGCCATAGAAATGACCCACATCTTGATCTGTGCACCTGAATATAGAGCGGCCCAGTATATCAACCACGTGGGCTACTTTTCAATGGTGCTGTTGGCCTTGGTTAACCACGTTGGGCAGTTCACAGACATTTTTGTTGGGTGGTCGGGCAGGGTACATGAAGCCCATGCATTTAGAAACTCTAGCCTCTATGGGAATCTGGAGGCGGGAACATTCTTCTCCCGCCGTGACTTTGCAGTTGGAGACGTGCAGATGCCATTGTGCATCATGAAGGAATCAGCCTACCCCCGCTTATGAAGCCTTATACCAGCCACCTAGACCCCAATTTAATGCCTACCTGAACTGGGACAGGATTCAGGTGGAGTGCACGTACGGTCCCTCCTGACCCACCTGAAAGTGAGGGAGCACAACATCCCCGAAGTGGTCTTGGCATGTTGAGTCCTCCACAACATATCCAGGCTAAAGGGAACCAGCTTCAAGGAGACCATGACAGTGGCCGTGTCATCCCGCCTCCTCCTCTTCCTGCTGCTGTCCCTTGTTCTCCTCCTCTTCCACTGTGACTTCCAGCCAGGTGACGATGAGCATGTTGAGGCCGGAGTCCACCATGACAGGTGAGGAAGTGCCTTCCCCAACCCCCAGGATCTGGTGCAGGTCCTGGTACTAGGGGCAGGTGTGGGGTTCTGCCCCAGAGCTCCAACTGTGCTCCCTGGCCCTTATGTATTCCTGGAGAAGCTTTTTCACTTTACTCCATACCTGTTCCAAGGTTCAGGGTGGGTGTCCACACTCTGCCAGGGACTCGGCCATGCGCCCATAAATGTCCACATTCCGGCGCTTGGAGCAGAAATCCTACAGTGTCTCCTCCTCACCCCACAGCTCTAGGAGGGACAATATCTCCACTCCAGACCAGGAGGGTGACTGCCTCTAAGTCCCCCTTGGTGGGTCCTGGGAGCCCTGTTCTTGCTCCCTTCAAGGGCCAGGAGGTCCTTGGTGAGCTTGTTGCTGGGCCATTGCTGACAATCTGGGGTAGCAGGGAGAGCCGCACAGTCAGATATTGTTCCCAGGGCCAGCTTCCTGCCACAAGGATTGTCCAGGGTGCCTGCAGCTTTAAGAGGGGCCAGGAGACAGAAAACTATAGAGCTGTGATTACTTTGGATGGAGTGGCCACCAGGACACTGTGTTATTTCCTGGAGGCCTCTTCTTTCGAAACCCCCCCCCCCAAACCCTCCTCCCCATCCACACATGCCTTTTTCCAAAAGAGCTCTTTCAGAAAAAGGCTTCTTCCTCATAGAAAGAGTATTACCGCTGTCGGAAAAACTCCTCTGTTCTTTAGATTTTCTTTTGAAAGAATGCGATTGCAGTGTGGACGTAATTCAAGTTTTTTCAGAAAAACAGCCGTTTTTCTGAAAAAATTCTGTAGTGTAGACATAGTCTGAGGCTATGTCTACAGAGTAGTATACAGCAGTATAGTCCATCTACACTACAAGCTATACAAAAATAATACTACATTATTTTAATATAAGGTCAAAATAAGCTGGAGGACTTCTTACTTTGACTCCTGTAACTCTCATTGTATGAGAAATAAGGGAATTCAGAAAAAGAGTGCTCTATCTCAAAATAACTGCTGTTTAAACAGCACCAAAAGTCAAAATAAGCTATTTTGACTTAAACTATGCAATTAGCGTAGCTCAAGTTTCATAGCTTATTTCAAGTTTAGCTCTGCTGTGTAGACATGCCCTTTGAGTGGTAATTCCCTCTCTCTCTCTCTCTCTCTCTTTCTGGGTATGTCTATACTACCCTCCTAATTCGAAATAGGAGGGTAATGTAGGCATACCGCAATTGCAAATGAAGCCCGGGATTTGAATTTCCCGGGCTTCATTTGCATAAAGCCGTCCGGCGCCATTTTTAAATGCCGGCAGTTCGAACCCCGTGCCGCGCGGCTACACGCGGCACGGAGTAGCTAGTTCGGATTAGGCTTCTAATCCGAACTAGCTGTACTCCTCGTGGCTTCTAATCCGAACTAGCTGTACTCCTCGTGGAATGAGGAGTACAGCTAGTTCGGATTAGGAAGCCTAATCCGAACTAGCTACTCCGTGCCGCGTGTAGCCGCGCGGCACGGGGTTCGAACTGCCGGCATTTAAAAATGGCGCCGGACGGCTTTATGCAAATGAAGCCCGGGAAATTCAAATCCCGGGCTTCATTTGCAATTGCGGTATGCCTACATTACCCTCCTATTTCGAATTAGGAGGGTAGTATAGACATACCCTCTCTCTCTCTCTCTCTCTCTCTCTCTTTAAATTATGAATAATCATGAAATATCAGAGTATCATATCTTTATAATTTTGCATAGCTTGCATTTTGTGATTTTATGTATCTATCTAGGATTAGATATCTTTTCCGGTAGGCTTTACTATGCAACAGAAAATTTAGCTTATAGGACATCCCATCATTGAACCAAACAAAGCGTTCATCAGCTACAATACAAATATAAGATATAGCTCACTCGAGCCAGTTTAAAACAGAACTATGAAGAGTGGTTTGCTTCAGAAGAGGGCTGAAGAATCCCAGAATAGTTCAAACTCTCATTGCCACACTTAGTTCCTGTATTAGAACAACACTTTTATAAGGGCCACAAGGGAATTAATTCTCCACATCTAGTTTAGGTGTACCTGAATATGGTCACATTCATGATAGGTTATCATGATGTTTTTCTAGACAAGTTAACTCCCCCCTTGTCAACTGCTGGTGAGAATCTACACTGTGTAAAAAGGTAATAGCTTTTAGGATGCATCACAGAGAATTAACCAGATCTTTGAGGGAAGACTGAGTCAGATTTTGATTAACAGTTTGATTATGCAGTCAACAGCCGTGAAGATTGAGATTTTTCCTCTCCAGGGAGAAGCCAAGAAAACCTAATGATATGAAATGTGCAAGACTTTTTTTCAGTGTATACAGATCCTTTGATTCTGATTCAGCAACTTTCTAAATTAGACATGTTAACATTACCGTCAAGGAAAATACCATAGCTACAAGAAGAACACATATAAATCAGGAGCTTGAGTTTTTTTAACAAATTATAAAGGTATAGAACAAAGGAAATGTTTAAAAAAATACAAGCCACTGTTACCCTTATGCTGAAAATTCTCTTTAAAATATTGCTTCTTAACTTTTTGAAAGGAAGCTATTCATACTCTGGGTGCTCCTGTGAATGAAAGAAAACATTAAATAGGAACTGATGTTAACTACATATTTTTTTAAACAACACAACAGCTGAGAAACTTTTTTTTTTGAAGCAGTGAACAGGAAGAGTGCTCTCTTAACACAGTTAATCAAAATATTTGACTATTTGGAGGCAGCTGCTTGCAGGAAACAACTAAGTTATTATCTGAGTATAATTAACAGACATGAAAGCAAGTGTATTGATATGCAAGTGGACATATCCCTTTGTTGTGATGAATTACTTAACTTTACATTGTTATTCCCCTTGGCACAATGAGCAAAGATTTATGTAGACGTGTGACTATCTTGTGCAACTCTCTTATTCTGACAAGGTAAAGAATGACTTATTCTATATCTGGCTCAGGCTTTGTGCTTGATGGATTGGGCCTTTCCAATGGAAGTTATATCTAGCTTTATCCTTCCCAAGGTAAAAAAAAAAAAAGTCAGAACTTTTTGCCCTTCTTGTGGCCTGTTTTAACTGTGGTAGGAATCTGTTAAACACAACTACCATTTTTGGCAAAACTGCATTTAAATCACATTAAGCTTTATTTGGTGGACGTTCAAAGAACTGCCAACAGATATGTAATTAATATTTCATAGGCTCATTTGGCCAGTATATCCCAAGTCAGGAACATGGAGTCACTACTTCAGGGACACATTTTGTTGAAAATAGAACAATAATAAAAGAGAATTCAGTTCAAATTGATTAGTATTATGAATCTTGACAGCAGTCAAAATGCAAAGTCTAGAAACATTCACAATAGAAAAAAACATGCAGGGAAAACAAAATAGGATTTTGCTTTAGACAAAAAGACTGTAAATTTACAATGTCTAGGAAATATAAACCAATATATACAAATTTCCAAAACAAGTAAACATCTTCTTGATGAATGAAATGAAGAAATTTATACCAAACATAATCTGCTTTTATATAGATAAGATCCATATATGATTCACAAAACTGTTCATGATACTCTCCATTGAATGTAGACACTGAGGCCTGGTCTACACTGGAGCTGAGGGTACGCTTATCGGCACTGGTACTCCTAGTCCTCATGAGGAATAAGGGAAGCCAACTGAAGCATTTGTTCCCTTCAAACTCCCGCTGTGTGATGGTCAAATCTAGTTACGCAATAAACAGAACTGGAGTTGTGTATCTTAGGTAGACCTTCAGCTCCAGTGTAGACCAGGCCTCAGTATCTACATTCAATGGAGAGTATCATGAACAGTTTTGTGAATCATATATGGATCTTATCTATATAAAAGCAGATTATGTTTGGTAATGTTTTCCTGAAGTCCCTGACGGAAAACTAGAGAAAGAAATATGAATATCCAAAGAAAGAAGAATTTGCTGATCTGGCCAAGAAATAGAAAACAAAATGCCTGTAACATTAGCAGGTTCGTAATGATTAGATAATCCTCAGGGGGAAATGAGCAGTGGGCTTCCTTAGAGATTAGTTACAGCACTATCAAAGACCTTTATTAAAATAAATGAATTAGAAAAAAGATGGCATAAGTAAACTAGGAAATATGGCTGATAATAAAACAAATATTATGATAAAGAATAATGTTTTGAGGCTATTAATATTTAATCAGTATGATTTGAAAGGTGCTATTGTTTTCTCTCCTTGGTAGAAAAGTTATTAATAAAAAGAGCATTACTTCTTATTTTGTATATGGAAAAATTACAAAACAAATCTAGAGCCCAGTTGACAATATTAAAACACTGAGAACCAGCTTATGAGAAACACTAAATGATTATGAGCATGTCTTTTGTCATAAAACCTTCATAGCTATTATCAAGAGTGTTGTTGTATTATGAAATGGGATGAGCTTTATGTAGTATACTGCAAGAGGGCTTATTACTACACTGTACTATAACATGCATCCCACTGCCAGTTGCATCTGAGGCTATGTCTACACTGCCGGCTTTTGCCAGCAGAGAATATGCAAATGAAGCACTGATTAGCATTTTTTCACACTTCATTTGCATAATCTATTTGAGTCATCTTTGCACAAGCGGTTTTTGCACAAAAACAAGAAGTGTGGACGTTTTCTTTTTGCACAAGATCCTTATACCTCTCCTAGAGAGAGATAAGGATCTTGTGCTAAAAGGTTTTTTTGCACAAAAAGGAAACATCCACACCGCTTGTTTTTGCGCAAAACTCCCTTGAGCATAAAGCATTGGTAGAAAATATGCCAGTGACATTATGACTCATGCTAATGAGTCTCTCATTAGCATATTTTTTGCCGCAAAAACTTGCAGTATAGACATAGCCTGAGGGTATGTCTACACTGCAGTTTTTTCGGAAAAACAACTGTTTTTCAAAAAAAGTCATTTTTAGTCCATACTGCAATTGCGATCTATAAGAAAAAAATTGAAAGAACAGAGGGTTTTTTCCGACGTTGCTAAACCTCCTTATACGAGGAAGAAGCTTTTTTCCAAAAGAGGTCTTTTGGAAAAAGGTGTGTGTGGACTGGGAAGAGGGAGTTCTTTCAAAAGAAGAGGAAAGAGGAAAAAGCACAGATGCCATTGTGTCCACTCTGTCCATTGTAATCACAGCTTAAATGTGAGATAGCGTCCATTCAATGTGGACACTATCTTTCGAAAAAGCAGATCGCATTTTCAACGTGCTTTTGCTGTGTAGATGCTCTCTTTCGGAAGAAGTTTTTTTGGAAGATCTCTTCCAGAAAAGCTTCTTCTGAAAGAAGCCTGCAGTCTAGACACAGCCATAGTGTAAGTTGATACATTGTTGTCTTTCTATAGTCCTATTTAGTCTTCTTCCTTCCAGTGCTGTCCATATTGTCTGGTTTTGATAAGACCATTCAATGTGAGGTTGATTTGTAGTTTGGGGAGGAGGGCTTTTTTTGTTTTGTTAATTTAAAAACAATGTTTGATCTGCTTTAGGGAGAGATTTTTAAAAATTTCTAAAATATCAGCTCATTGAAGAACTTACATAACTTTACGCTGTTTTAGCAAAGCATTTCAGCTTGTGTTCTCCTTGGGCTCCTGATCTACATACAAGACTCTTTAGTACCTTACAGGAGTTGTAGTTCAGGAACTTCATTCCTTCATTCTCCTCTATGGGAGTCTTCCCTTGCTAGACTACACCTTCCATTCAGCGATGATATGATCCAAAATGAAATACTTTCCTTCAGTTTGAAAAATAAATATTTTGATTCAGATTTGACTTGAAACTAAATATTTTATTTTCATTTTCCCAAAGGACATTTTTTTTTTTTTTGGCAAAAATGAAACATTCCCATGAAAAGTTTAAATATTACATCCAAAACAACATACTTAGTTGGAAATTTTCTAACCAGTTCTATATCTAATTTTTAAATGTTTATTTTGTAGATGTAAGGCCTGTGTTTTCTTCATTCCTGTGCAAAATCTTAGATGCCAGCAGCTAATTACTAATTACATATAGTTGCGACCAGAAAAGTCAGAGGAACATGCAATTTGTAGACCCTGTAAAAAAACATATTGGGCACACCTATACTTACCAGGCAA
This sequence comes from Pelodiscus sinensis, assembly GCF_052426305.1. Lineage (NCBI taxonomy): Eukaryota > Metazoa > Chordata > Testudines > Trionychidae > Pelodiscus > Pelodiscus sinensis. Next base: position 225,368,101 of record NC_143052.1, read on the forward strand.
TCAGTGCTCTGGAGTTTGATCTTCTGGTGTTCTATTTAAAGGGTGTAGAATAGACCTGCAATTTGGACACTGAAGGTAGCCCCCGCTGGCATTCAGTACTCCTCCTTCTGCAAAGAGTAAGGGAAGCTGATGGGAGCATTTGTGTAAATGCCGCAATCACTCAGCTTAACTTAACCAAACTCTAGGTATGCCTTTTGCATAGTTCGAGCTGCATACGTGAAGCTACCTTTCTATCTAGGGGTATGTCTACACTGCCACCCTAGTTCGAACTAGGGTGGCTAATGTAGGCAATCGAAGTTGCAAATGAAGCCCGGGATTTAAATATCCCGGGCTTCATTTGCATCTTGCCGGGTGCCGCCATTTTTAAATCCCCATTAGTGCGGACTCCGTGCCCGCGGCTACACGCGGCACGGAGTAGGTAGTTCGAATTAGGCTTTCTAATTTGAACTACCATTACACCTCGAGGAGATATGGTTCCATACGTACAAATTCAGCTTAAGAACAAACCTACAGTCCCTATCTTGTACTGTCTGAAATGAGTGCTTCTTGCAGAAATACTATACTGCTCCTGTTCGGGCTAAAGTCCTTTTGTAGACAGCTCGGATTTGTTTTGCGCAAAAAAGCCCCGATCGCGAAAATGGCGATCGGGGCTTTTTTGTGCAAAAGCGCGTCTAGATTGGCACGGATGCTTTTCCGCAAAAAGTGCTTTTGCGGAAAAGCATCTGTGCCAATCTAGACGCTCTTTTCTGCAAATGATTTTAACTGAAAACTTTTCCGTTAAAAGCATTTTCGGAAAATGATGCCAGTCTAGACATAGCCCTAGGGTTTTACTCTGGTTCTGTCTGTCCTTTATGGAAGAAGTGAGACCCTGAGCATGTTTCCTATGTCTCCTGGCAACTGTCACAGAAAGGTTATACATTGTACAGACTGTATTTATGTCTTATATTTTGAAATACCCCCAAACTCCAGTCTTTCAGTACAGTAGAGGTGGGTGAAGTTCTCATAATGACCACTATATATTGCCTTCAAGGCATTCTTTCTAGCAGATGAGACAAGTAGATCTGGCAGGCAGGGAAAGCGGGAAATAACCAAAACATTTTTTGACCAAATAATTTTGATTCGGGTTGACTGACACATTTTGCTAATTTATGTCAATTTCAGACACTTTTTAAGACAAAATGAACCATTTTGATATTTCTGAAATGAAACATTTTTGTGCTAAATACATTGGGGGACTTAGGCACCAAATACAAGAGGAGAAAGTGCTTCCCTTACACCCAGTATCCAACTGTTCAGGGCACTCACTTCAGCTCTGAATCACTACTATGGAGCATGGGTTTGACCTCAGGTCACTTGCCTAAGGAAAGAGTTTTAACTACTCTACTAGCTATTCTGTATGGAGCACACTCAGTCTTCCCTGTAGATGCTGTTCCACTTTGTATAAATCATTAAATATTCATCAGAACAGAGAGTGAATTAGATTAACCTTATAGCCTGTGATTAGGGTACTCACCTGGGAGATGGGACTACTTGGGTTCCAGTTCCCTGTTCCAATGCATATTTATGTGTATATATATAGGTGGAAGAACAGCTTGAACAGGAGACATTTAGAGATTCCCTATGCTCGAAATAGGCTATAGTCTAGTGAATAAGGCATTGCCCTAAATAAAAGGAAAAGATGGGTTTAAATCCCTTCTCTGGAGTGGGAATATGCATGTGGACCTCTCATAGCCAAGTGAGTGCACTACTTGATTGGGCATTAACTCTTCCTCAGTTTTCTGAATGGCAGAAAACTGCTTGTGAGTCTAGCCCTTAATTGTCAAATTACCTTTGAATTTCCTAAAAGTATGTGACACCAAACAAAACATTTTCTTTCCAGTAAAACACACAGATGGTTTTGTTCAGAACTGCCAATGAGCTGAAAAGAACAAGTAAATAAATTGCTCACAGAACTCTAAAGACAAGTGTGATATCATCATGTGGGAATGGACCTGTTACGGGAAATTATTTTTAGAGCCAAGACTATCAAGCAGAACCTGGCTGGCACAGCACTCCTCTTATTCCTGAAGCCTACAAAAGATAAGGTGACAGAATGTTTGGTTTAGACCCATAAAGAAAGGCCGAAAAGACTTGCAGATACTAGCTAACATCATGAATTCACTAAAGTGAGACATCCATCACATATGTATACAATCGTATTATTCCATTTCCCCAGTGCTGATGATTAAGGCTACATAAGACTTCTTACTTTGAATCTCCCAGAATTTAAATGATCAATGCACTCTTCATCTCTCTTCCAGGTAACAAAACTACAGGAGATGATTAATCATCACAATGGAAGACATATAAGTAGAATTCTCTTCTTCCACTTTTTGAGGTTTTCTGACATTATAAATGTCATGTCAAGATGAATTATTATTGACAAGCACTGTGTAGTGAATTAATGCCCCACCACGTACTTGCACAAACACAACATTAAGTATATTTTCTGCTATGGAAGTAGTTTGACATGCACCATAAGCTAGAGCTCTTTGTTTTACACTTGTTATTTTTGCTGTTATTAATGAGGTGAAGTAAAAGTTTTGCCATTTCCACTGATGGGAGGTGTGATGGATAGGATGAATGCTGGCCAGCACCTGTTGACTAAAGGGTTAAACTTAGGTAGCTAACAGGGGGGGTTGGCAGGGAGCCAGAAGGGATACAGTAACCAATGGAATACAGTGCTGGAATTTGAATTGTATAAGGGTATGTCTACACTTGCTCCCTACAACTCTGCCTCGGGCTTCTTGTAGTCAGCCGCTGGTAAGTTTCAGCAGCGGCTGACTTGGGGATGCCTGGGGCAGAGTAGCTGGGGTGCTGCCAGGTTGGTCCAGTAGCACCGAGGAGCGGCGCTGCGGGACCAACCCGGCAGCCCCCTAGCTGCTCTAACCCAGGCGTCGTCGGCGAGGAGTCCTGCAGCCGGCGTCCTCCGAGGCTTTGCTCCTCATCTCCCTGGTCTGCTGGGGGGAGTTCCCCCCAGCAGACCAGGGAGACACGGAGCATAGCCGCGGAGCACGCGGGCAGCAGGACAGCCCAGACGCGGAGCAGCTTTTCTCGCCCCGGAGGACGCGAGCAGCGTGACGCCCAGATGCGCCGCAGTCCCGCCGCCCGCGTCCTCCGGGGCGAGAAAAGCCCCGTTCGTAACTGCGGATCCGACATAAGTCGGATCCGTGTAACTCAGAGATTGCCTGTACTTCCAGTATCCCGAAATAGTGTAGTCTCCATCTTGACAGCATGCTCGAGATTTCGAAGTATTTTTTGAAATAAGGGGTGTGCTATTCTGACATCCGTGTAAACCTCATTCCAGAAGGATTAAGGGACTTTTCAGAATAGCAGTTTATTTTGAAATTTGGCACTGTATAAGACAGTGCCAAATTACAAAATAAGCTACTTTGAAATACACGCGAAATAAGCTATGCAATTAGCATAGCTCAAATTGTGTAGCTTATTTTAAGCAACTGGTGAAGTATAGATGCATTTTTTTGGAAGCATGATAGCCATGCCTGTTTTTAAATCATTCTATGTCTCTCAAATCCTGGCAAATTCCACAAAATTGGCAAAAAACATACCGTATTTTCTGGCATATAAGGCGTCTGGGAGTATAAGACGATCCCCTAGTTTTCTAGTTAAAACATAGGTTTTCGCCTATACTCGCCGTATAAGACTACCCCCCCTTAAGAGGCCAAATGGCAGCGCCCCAGCTGCTCTGCCCACGGTCCACAACAAAAGCCTGGTCTGCTGGGGGGGGGCACACTAGCTGCACCCCCCCCAGCAGACCAGGGACACGGGGAGCAAAGCCGCAGTGGCAGCGGGGTGCCGCGCCTCTGAGGCTTTGCTCTGGCAAAGCCTCAGAGGCGCGGGACCCCGCCGCGGCTGCAACTTTGCTCCCGGTGCCCCTGGTCTGCTGGGGACCGTCTCCAGCAGACCAGGGACACCAGGAGCAAAGCCGGGGAGGCGGAGGGGTCCCGCGCCTCTGAGGCTGGGGACCTTCTGCCAGAGCAAAGCCTCAGAAGAGCGGCATCCCGCTGCCACTTCGGCTTTGCTCCCAGTGCCCTTGGTCTGCTGGGGACCGTCTCCAGCAGACCAGGGACACTGGGAGCAAAGCCGGGAAGGTGGAGGGGTCCCGCGCCTCTGAGGCTTTGCTCTGGCAAAGCCGGGGAGGCCCGGGACCCCGCCGCGGCTGTGGCTTTGCTCCCAGTGTCCCTGGTCTGCTGGAGATGGTCCCCAGCAGACCAGGGGCACCGGGAGCAAAGCCGCGGCAGCGGCGGAGTCCTGCGCCTCCCCGGCTTTGCCAGAGCAAAGCCTCAGAGGCGCGGGACCCCTCCGCCTCCCCGGCTTTGCTCCTGGTGTCCCTGGTCTGCTGGGGGGGAGGGGGGGCGCAGCTAGTGCGCCTCCCAGCAGACCAGGCTTTTGTTGTGGACCGTGGGCAGAGCAGCTGGGGCGCTGCCGTTTGGCCTCTTAAGGGGGGGTAGTCTTATACGGCGAGTATAGGCGAAAACCTATGTTTTAACTAGAATATTAGGGGGTCGTCTTATACTCCCAGTCGCCTTATACGCCGGAAAATACGGTATGTTTTTTGTCAATTTTGTGGAATTTAAGAATATTTTAGATTGAACCAATGCCATAAATGTAATAATTATTAATGTTAACTACACTTTCAGAATTAAATATTTTTATAAAATTTGATGAATAGTATTGATACTTATTTTAAGAAATTTTAGATTGTTCTTAATATACATGTTCACAATTGTGGGACATTATGGGGAAAGTCATAATTATTTAATGACTGTAAAATTAGGATTGAAAAATTAATGTGTTATATCCATTAAAGCACATTAAATGTCAGCCTCACATGTTAAATTTTCAAAGTAAATATCCTTACATTAAATTTTAAATTCTTAATTTGCCTGTGTAAAGTGTGATTACTAACAATGGACATATTAGTACATTTGTTTGGGTGTGCATTGCAAAATTAATATATAGTAAATTTACAGATAAAAGTTGAATCCTTCCAGACATACACCCCCTTTCATATCCCTGATATTAAAGAGACTGTGTTTTTGCTATAATGTTTCTTAAACGTTCAAAGCAGAGGTTTATCACCTGAATTCTCTTTTCAAAATGAATACACTCATGAACAAAGAGTTGGGAACAAAGAAAATTCCACCAAAACCTGTTCACACTTACTCACTATGGCTGTATTTATCACATGTCTGCTATCAATGCAAAACAAAATAGCTTTTTTGGTAAAAATGCTTTATTGAAAGGTTGAGAACATTCCGCAAAAGGAAATAATTTTAAAATATTAAGATTCTTTAGTAGGAAGAATTTTCTCACCAATATTTTTTTCTATCAACAATAAAGAAAAAAACCCTTAAACAAATCTTTCAATTTTTTTTTGTTCGTCATTGTGTTTTAAGGATGCTTAATTAATTGAGGTTGATTATGCAAGTCTGTTTTCTTCAGTTTTGGAATAGATTTTCTTTTCTCTTTCTTCTGACTGACTGACTGATTGACATGACCTCCGCCAGATGATACCCCATCCCTCACTGTTCTGTGGCTCCTGGTTTCACTTCTCCCAACATCCACGCTTATTTTTCATGCCCTTCCTGGCTTCTGTCTCTCCTTCTTTCCCTTTTCTACAGTGTGACCTGTCTCTTCCTCTCTTTCCCTGTCCGGTTCCTATTAATTCGTCTCTTCCACCATCTCTACTAGCATGATGTTTACTAACCATTACCCAGATCACTATGCTTGTACATGGCTCTTAATCACTTCGGGTATGTCTACACTACAGCGCTAATTCGAACTAACTTAGTTAATTCGAACTAAGCTAATTCGAACTAACGCGTCTAGAACTAAAAACTAGTTTGAATTAGCGTTTTGCTAATTCGAACTAGCATGTCCACATTAAGTGGACCCTGAACCGGGCTTAAGGATGGCCGGAAGCAGTGCCGGCAGGGCATCAGAGGAGGACTTAGAGCGTGGAGATGCTGTCTCAGGCTAGCCGAGGGCTGCGCTTAAAGGGTCCCGACACCCACCCCGGACAGACAGTTCTCATGGGTGCCCCGTTTGCAAAGCAGTCCTGGCTTGGAGTGCCCTGAGTGCCCACACTGGGCACATCACAGAACTCGGCCATCAGCTCGGCTGCACTTGCTGCAGGCTGCCATCTGGGGAGAGGGGGCAATTGGGGGGCTCAGGAGAGCTTCCACCCACAGAAGCCCACAGAGCCAGCCCAGTCCTCCCCATCGGGGGCTCATGACCCATTCCTCCCTCACCTCCTTCCACTTACCCCTCCCTAGCCCCCCTTCCTGATGTACAAAATAAAGAGAACGTGTCTTACAAAATGGAATCTGTCTTTATTGAACAAAACTGGGGGAGACTGGGAAAAGGAGGTGGGAGAGGGGAAGAGAGAGGCTGGGAGAGGGGAGGGCAACTAAAATGATCAGGGGTTGGGAACAGGTCCCATATGAAGAGAGGCTAAAGAGACTGGGACTTTTCAGCTTAGAAAAGAGGAGACGGAGGGGGGACAGGATAGAGGCCTCTAAAAGCAGGAGTTGGGTGGAGACAGTGCATACAGAAAAGTTCTTCATTAGTTCCCATAAAGAAGGACTAGAGGACACCAAAGGAAAGGAATGGGTAGCAGGCTTCAAACTAGTAACAGAAAGTTGTTCTTCACAAAGCAAAGAGTCAACCTGTGGAACTCCTTGCTGCAGGAGGCTGTGAAGGCTACAACTGGAACAGAGTTTAAAGGGAAGTGAGATCAAGTCATGGAGGTTGGGTCCATGGAGTGGTATTAGCCAGGGGGTAGGAGTGGTGTCCCTGCCCAAGGTTTGTGGAATGCCGGAGAGGGATGGCACGAGACAAATAGCTTGGTCACTGTCTCCGGTCCATCCCCTCCAGGATCCCTAGGGTTGGCCACTGTCGGCAGATAGGCTACTGGCCTAGATGGACCTTTGGTCTGACCCAGGACGGCCATTGTAAGCTCAGGACTCAGCGTCGGGGGTCTCACTGGACCCCCTTGATTCTCTTGCACACCTGCTCCTAGGTAGCCAGGCTGGCAGCTCTCCTGCCCAAGCTGGCCACTTTCCTGTGCCTAGTGCGGAGATCGTGGACGAGGTCCACGATGTCCGCACTAGCCCAGGCGGGTGCCCGCCTCTTGCGGTCCTGGGCAAGCTCCCGGCAGCCACCAGCCTGGTCCCGGGAAGAGGGGAAGGGCTGGGGGGCATCAGGTGGGTGGCTCGATCTGTGCCAGGTGCAGGGTCTGCTGGCTGGGTGCTGGCAGGCTTGCACCTGGCACGGGCACTGTAGCCAGCCCGTGGCCCTTTAAGGGGTCCGGGGCCGGGAGGGGGGCAGTAGAGTTTCCCTGGTGTTGGCCAGAGTGGCCACCAGGGAAACCTGGGGAGGGCTAGCCTCCCACTAGTTCGAATTAGGGGGCTACACACCCCTTAATTCGAACTAGCTAGTTCGAATTAGGCTTAATCCTCGTGGAATGAGGATTACCTAGTTCGAACTAAGCGCTCCGTTAGTTCGAATTAAATTCGAACTAACAGAGCCTAGTGTAGCGCCTATGAAAGTTAGTTCAAACTAACGTCTGTTAGTTCGAACTAACTTTGTAGTATAGACATACCCTTCTTGACTATTTAGACTGTGAACTTTTTCAGGACAGAAGGAATGTTTTTTGTGTTTTCATATTCTTAGTGTATCTACAGTTGGGGTGAGCTTTGCTACAAGAATATAAGTATTAATATTAAAACCACAGGAACAGGAAATAGTAGAAATTATGAGGTCTCAGTGAAAAGGAGTCTTTATAAGCTGACTAAAAGAGAAAAATTTGTCTAGAAGGTTCTGTATGGCTTGTTTTGAAACATCTGAGAGGATTGGAATCTTGGCCAACATGGCTTAATGGGAACAGGGCAACCATATAGTGTTAACATAATTTGCATGTTTCTTGAAATAATTTATAACTCAGAGTGAAAATCAACTGTAGTGCAAAAAAATATTTCACACCACTTAAACCCCGCACAAGGTTTTGTAGTAGTACCACAGCCTGAGGAATAGCACAGGGGTATCCAGGTATCATATATGTGCTGCAGAAGTGATCTCCATGCTGTCCTTTATTAGACCAGCACAGAAATACTCAATAGTCTATGGGCTAGTCAAAGGACTGCAGTCTTTTGATCTGTATATGCATATGGATTTATTAATCCCATCACTAATGTAATTAGTGTGAAGGTTCTGTGATTTTAGGGGTGGATTTAATCTCCCTAATGCCTATATGCACAGTGTCTACCCAGATATTTGATATAGAAATTTTGAAGATAGTCTGAATTTTTAAAGCACAAATGAAGAAATTAATTATAAGACATTAGGAGATTTATCCATTATTGCTTGGGTCCTTAACTCTTTTATGAAAATAAAAGGAAAATGTCCATGCTTTATTTAAATGATTATATTTTTCATAAAAACTGCGTTGTTTTGAATAAATTAGTGTTTATTTCTTTCTTTAAAAAGGGATTGTTAATTTTTTTCCATTTAATTTTTTAGTAATTTTTTTTAAATAGGAATTCCATCAAGTGTATTTCCATCAAGCATATCCCATAAATGCTATGTTTTAACCAAAAAGAATTATAGTCTATTTGGTTCCCAATAACATTTTCTTCTAGTTTTTAAATCTTAAGCATTGATGTAGCTGAGATAAAACAGGGCACTACTCCAAATTTCTCAATTTTATCCTTTTTTCAGTAAGGGTTATTGAGAAACAATCCTATTCCAGGTTCATCCTATTTTTCTGGTTCATCTTGGTTCAACCTCTTTCAACATTTGCTCAGTTATGTCAATTTTGAGGACTACTTATTTGGTGATTCTGTCTCTTTTCTGTTTGATTTTATGACAATCAATCACATTGCAGTCATATCCCATTTTCATGGCACAACCAAACCCTTACAGTGATTTAAGTTATGTCAAGAGGAAGCTGTATACCAAATTTGGTAGAAATAGCTCTTACAGTTTAGGAGTTCTGGATCAAACAGACAGACAAATTCTCTCAAATAAATAGTAGATGAGCATAATATTACTCTATCAGTCAAAAACAACTCTATCTTAGCTATTGATTGTGTACTGCTAAAAGATTATATCAAGCAAATATATTAATATTCATACTCAGAAATATTATTGTTCACAAAAGGTCTCAACTACTTTAATATAAAAAATCCAGGTTTCTTTTTCTTTAATTCTGATTTATAATAAAGTACATAACTGCAAAAGTTTTTATAATAGGATCATACCCAGGATATTTAAAAAATTAGTACTTAATATATTTGCTTTATACGAGAAATTTGGCTATTAAAAGAACTCATATTTATTCAGTCTTTATTTACTGGTTTTTTGTTTAAATTTACAGAAACTGTCATTCCACTTCTGGTGTTATAATCCCTTCCTATCATCATTTTGTCAGTATATTGATTGAAAGGTCTGGTATTTCTACACTTTTTTATAATGTACTGCCTCTGCTAGCACCGTAACTGTTAGCATTTCCTTTCCTTTCCTTTTCTTTGAGTATACAGGTTTCTTTACTGAACCTTTCATATGCTGGCATGTATCCCGAACCTATCTTCAGTTCTTCAGCCATCTGTTGTTTTTCCTTCTGGTAATGTATTTGGTTTATTTCCACTTGGTTTTCTTTTATTTCTCAGGGATATCTGTTAATTTGATTTGTGCTTGATGTGAATGTAGATTCATTTATTTTATCCTAAGTAGAGACAATTCAAAACCCTGGGCATAGATTGTCTGTAGGTTTTTGCAGATTTAGGATGTTTTGGTAGAGTATTTATTGATTCTCCAGTGTATAATTTTAAATTCATTAACAGAAGAAGTAACACAGAAACAGTTCCAAGCATAACTTAGTTTTTGTTTGTTTTCCTTGTGGTTTGGTTGCCTAGAGCTTTGTTTTATAGTTCATATTTATGAATTCCAGTCCATATTGATAGAGGCATTGGGCCAACTTTACAAAGGCATTTACATGCTGGAGGTTGCATGTCAGTGTTTGTGGGATATACACAATTGCCTAAGCAGGTTAGTGATTAAGTCCTATTAAAAATCAATGCAACTTCTGAAAATCTCCCGAAGCAGCTTTCTGCATCTGTAGGTCACTACAACCTGTTATAAATCTGTATGTTTATTTTAAAATATCAGTAAAACAGTTTAACCTCATGCTAAAAGAGTTTAACCTCGCAGCAGACACTATCTACAATCACTTTGATATTGGCATATTTTGTCAGTGTTATCTTGATGAAACTCATCTTGCAATTTATAGTGACTATTTCTTGCACTCTTGTTCTCCTTGTAAATATTTCATACTAGAATATTTACCCAGCATGCAACTTTAAGCCAACACTTTTGCCTAGGAGATCAAATTTTTGAATCTACTCACCTTGATATGATGAGAACAAAAGGAAAAATCCAAATGTGCATTTGGGTTAAAATCTTCATAGTGCAAAGTTTCAGAGCAAATCTAAATTAAAGCTTTATTTCATCAATCACTTCTCATATTGGGATTTGATGATTCAATCAGATCCTGCTCTAGAAGAAAGCTTAAATTCTTGTTATATAATCTGTCATTGAAAATTCATTATACCCATTTTCTTAATGTGTGTGATTTTGTTTGGCTCCATTGATCATAGTTCTGGGCTCAGCAAGTATATGGTTTGAGAAGACACTGTCAGAACTGATAATAACCTTTTGGTTTGTGTATACATGTGTATAAGTTTAAATCATTTCCAGTAAAATGATTTATATTGTTTCCAGAAAAATGGTTTATATTGTTGTAAAGTTGTGCCATTTAAAGGTGGTTTTGTATACATTTGGTATGTAGCTTCCTTTTCTCCTAACTTAAAGCAATATAAGGGTTTTATTGGGCCAAAGCAACCAGAAGCCCCAGTAAAAGGACAGTTTTCCATAAAATGCAAAGGGAGAGGCTGCTATTTCAAGGGACATAATAATATATATTTTGAGGGTCTCTGCCAGGGGGCATTGAGCAGAGGGGAGAGCAATCCTGCAGAGTGCCCACTGGAAGAAGCCATACCACCAGGAGAGTGGCCAGCAGGGCTAGGTCTAGCACACCAGTAAGTAGTCCACCGGGCAGGCTGGGGATTGGGGGAGGCCTGGGTGAGGAAAGAAAAGCCCCCAGGCAGACTGGAAGGACTGGCCGGGGAGGGGAAAGGACAAGCCCTGGATGGTCTGGAGTGTTGGCCTAGGGGGGAAAATGTCCTTTTCATTGAGTCTGAAAGGATGTGGTGAAGGTACCATCTGAGAATTCCCCTGTGCCTAAAATGTCTGTTTTCAACTCAACTAGAGAATATAGGAATTTTATGAGCTAGTAGCTCTAAATATCTCTTTATAGATTCCTATCCCAAGCTGGAAGGAAGGAAGGAAGGAAGGAAGGAAGGAAGGAAGGAAGGGTGAGTGAGTGAGTGAGTGAGTGAGTGAGTGAGTGAGTGAGTGAGTGGGTGAGTGAGTGAGTGAACGTTGTGAAAGCCAGGATTATAACTGAAAAAAAAAAAGAACTAGAAAAATGTATGGAGGATAGGTCTGTCTATGGCTATTAGTCAGGATGGGTGCAGGGGGAATGGTGTTGCTAGCCTCTGTTCGCCAGTACGTAGGAATGGGTGATAGGCGATGGATTGCTTGATGACTACCTATTCTGTTTCAATCCCTTTGAAGCTCCTTTCATTGGCCACTGTCAGTAGCTAGGATAGTGGCCTAAATGGATCTTTGGTCTGATACAGTATGGATATTCTTATGTTCTTAAGGCAGGAAGGAAAGAGCTCCTGGAAATGCATCAAATAATGATTATCAATCAATACATGGGCATGATGTACACCCTTCAATGTGGTAAAGGAAATGGTTTGACATCTGTGGAGAAAGCAATTAACAATAAATAATACAGTATCAAAATATCAGTCATAAGTCTGAGTGAAAGATCATCTGATCACAATAACAAGTGATGGCCAATAGTGCATCCCAATGAATGAAAGAATAAAAAGAAAGGGTAAAATAAATCACCAAAGAAAGCTATGAAATATTTATGCAAAACTAATGTCACTATTGAAGTCAAGGTGATTATAAAATGTTTCTGCCTACAAAATTGCAAGATCCAGGGCAAATATTCTTTAAGTTTTTCTTGGAATCATTATCACTCCACTAACACTGCAGGCCAGACATTTACTCCAGTGGAAAGCAAAATATAAAATGTATCATTCTGATTTAGTTGCACATTATACCCACTTTGCATTGGAATAAGCAATTTTTAAAGGCTTAGGTCAATGACAAAATCTTTTACTTGGTAGAGTATTATAATTTTCCTTTTTTCCTGTACTTTTTAAGCAATATTGAAAATGATTTTATATTTCACTATTATATATTGTACATATTCTGCATTTTAGAATGCAATTTATGTAAATATAAAATGTTAATATATGCTAGTGTTTAATAATGTTTACTAACACTACTTTTTTATATAATGTTTTTCAAAATGTTGCATTCTTCAAGTAGGGGTAAAAAGCCTAATAACTGCTATGTAGGTATTTTAACTCTCTGAATCTCACAAATCATTTAGCAATTTCATTCATCGATTAATTTGGTTTATAAGGAAAAGTGTGGAGGAAATCACAATTATTTCTCTGAAATTGCTATTATAATTTAAACTTCATTAACATTTGAATCAGCATTTTTATGACGTGATTTTTCTTTGGGTGACAATATTGGATTTATCGAATTTTATTGGCAAAACTCCCAGTGACTTCAACTGGGCTACAATTTCATACTTTCAAGTAGAAAATGTGATTACATTAACTCTATTTAAATAAGAAAGCCTTCATTGTTAATATATAAAATAATTTAAAATAATTATACGTACATTTTTCACACTTATACATCTCATTTTCTTGAATAAGCAGCATCCAGGAAGTCAGGGACCATGCCATCACTGCATAGCAAACATTTATTTATCTGCATGTGAGTAGTCCCACTAAAGTCTTTCCAGGACATGAGTGGTACATGTTTATACAAGCCAACTGATTTCAGTTATGTTTTTGAGGAAGCCTGCACTTACTGACTCTCCTTAATAAAATGTTACATTCTGTCCCCAAGGAAGGCAGAGAGAACAAGAGAAGGAGAATGAGAGACAGAGAGATTGAAAGAAATGTATAGATAGAATAGTTCACTTTCTACTCTAAGCACATTGTCCAATAAAGCACTTAAATGTGAGCTTAGTACATCTGATGAAAAAAATTCTAAAGAAATGTAGACTCATAGGGTTAGAAGAGACTGCAAGAGTCATCTATCTAGTCATCCACCTGCCAAGATGCAGGATTTGTTCTGTCTAAACCATGCAAGACAAATGGCTGCCCAGCCCCTTCCAAATATCTCCTGTGAAAGAGTTTCCATGATTTTCCTAGGCAGTCTGTCCTTACATTGTCCTACTGTTCTTATAGTTAACAAGTTTATTTTAAGATTTAATCTAAATCTGCTATTTTTCTATCAGAAAAAAAAAGATTGGGATTAGGCAAAATCCGAGTTTTCTATGAGGAAAATTGAAACAAAATACTTTACATTCAGGTCAGTGTGGTATTCCCATGAAGCAGTGTGGTGACTGAACCACATGGACTGTAATGAATCACAGGAAGCTTTTACTACTGAAGGAATTCTGCACTATTGTGTGCATGATTTATTAATGTTCCACACTTTTTTTCCCAGAAAATAGCTTCTGCCAGAAAGTTCCCCTGTTTTCCACCATAGGGCACTGTGTAAGTGGAACAGGGTAGCAACTCAGGACCATCTAGAAAGAGACAGATTCTACACTGCCTTCTTCACAGTGTCTATGCTTTTGTGCCAGATCAGGAGATGGGGGCATTTGGAGAAACGGACAGTCTGGGGTAATGGGGGGTGGCACAGCAGGGGCTCATAAAGGCTAGTGGGAGAGGACAGACTGGGGAAGAGGCTGAATGGGAGTGGAGGTGCAAGGCCATAAGGAGATGGGGAAGGGATACAGAGCTACATGGAGGAAGAAGGCTGGCTGAGTGGAAGCACAGAGATACATGGGGACACCTGGGAATGGGAAGAGTGAGTGTCTGAGGATGTGTCTAGACTACACCTCTCTGTCGACAGAGAGATGTAGATTAGGCACATTGAAATTGATAATGAAGCCAGGATTTAAATATCCCACACCTTATTAGCATAAACACAGCCGCCACTTTTTTTGAAATGGCGCTTTTTGGAAAAAAAAAGCTGGCAATCTAGATGCGGATCTGTCAAAAATAAAGCATTTTCGACAGATCCTGTATTCCTCAAAAAATGAGGTTTACAGGATCTGTCAAAAAAGACTTTAATTTCGACAGCTCTGCGTCTAAACTGCCGTTTTATTCAAAAAAGCACCGTTTCAAAAAAAAAAAGCGCCAGCAATGTTTATGCTAGTGAGGCACAGGATATTTTAATAGTGGCTTCACTAGCAATTTCGATGTGCTTGATTTGCATCCCTCTGTTGATAGAGGGATGCAGTCTAGATATAGCCTTAGTGTGTAAATGGGCACATGTGGACGGGTGTGTGAAAGGAAACATGGGGGACACATGGGACCAGGGTCACATGTACCTGCCTGGCTGGGAGAGACTATGGCTCAGTAACAATCTGCATGATGGAAGCTCCCTAACAATCAATCAACTCTCCCAACTGTGTTCTTAGCTGTGTTACTGCATATATATCTACCCATGCAGCAATCAAACCTCAAATTGCAATGGAGACAGAAATTCATATCAATATGACCTAAGCAAAACAATGTTGAAACAAAACATTTAAAGATTTCCAATTCAAAATGTCTCAGTTCTTTTAAATAACTTTTTGTCCCAATTAAAGGTGAAAACAAATGTCAACATATCAGTTTCACAGGGGACAGAAATTCCATTTTTCAAACATCTCCAGTATTTGAAGACTTAAGAGTATACCTAAGGCTATGTCTAGACTGCAGGCTTCTTTTGGAAGAAGCTTTTCTGGAAAAGATTTTCCAAAAAAACTTGTTCCGAAAGAGCGTATCCACACTGTTAAACTTCATCAAAAAAGTGATCTGCTTTTTTGAAAGATAGTGTCCACACTGAATGGACGCTATCTCACATTTAAACTGTGATTACTATGATCGAAGTGGCCACCAGGGCACCTGTGCTTTTTCCTCTTTCCCCTTCTTCTGAAATAACTTCCTCTTCCCCATCCACACATGTCTTTTTCTGAAAGAGCTCTTTCAAAAAAAGGCTTCTTCCTCAGAGAAAGAGGGTTACCAATGCCAGAAAAAAAAAAACCTCTGTTCCTTTGGTTTTCTTTTGAAAGAACATGATAGCAGTGTGAACGTAATTTCAATTTTTTTTCAGAAAAATGGTCATTTTTC
The DNA here is from genome assembly GCF_052426305.1 of Pelodiscus sinensis. NCBI lineage: Eukaryota > Metazoa > Chordata > Testudines > Trionychidae > Pelodiscus > Pelodiscus sinensis. Next base: position 225,383,568 of record NC_143052.1, read on the forward strand.
CGACAAAACTCTGAAGTGTAGATGTACCCAAAGTGCTTTGATGTTTGACTATTGTGTTATAGTTCAGTCTCACAGACAGTCCCTGGATAGAATACTTCCCACTGAACTAGCGATAAATAAAAGATGGAACTTTTCCTTCAAATGTGATAGACGAAAGTGAGCAGGCAAAATTGACACATATTCAGGAGATATACTTAGAACCAATTTATCTCATTGTAAAGAGCACCCCTTATCTGAAGCACACCAGGATAGGATAGGCTATGTACATACTTTAAGAAATCTTCACTGGACTTGGTGTTTGATCCTGTAAGTTACATCTTGACAGTACAGAACAAACCCCAGTATCAGCTTCTATTTTTCACATTAAGGAAAAATCATTTCCCTTATCTAAACTTTCTCTTTTCAAAGAACAAGGGTCTACATGATCTATTCACTGACTATTGGGTGTTTCATTTATTCTATTGTGGAAAGTCGAATTCCAATTCAGGAAGGAAAAGAGAGCCATAAGAAGTTCAGAGAAATAGAGGAAATGAAGAAAATCTGATCTTCAGTTTCCTTGATATTTCTGAGGGAATAAGGCAAATATATTTCAGTGAAATCATTCTCTACCCATACAAATAATAAACATAAAACTACCACTACTAAATATGTAAAGAGAAATGTCTAGTTTCTGGTTCTAAATCCTTTCCCCCCACCCATGTTATAAAATAAGAAAAAAGAGAGGAAAAATGAATAATAATATACATAACCAAGAGACCATTGGATTGATGGACATTATTTGTAAGGGCTCACGCTTCAAATAACTAAATTGTTAACTAGTGAACTTTAGTTTCTTATATATAGAATTTCTATAAATGCTTTTGTCAGACTTTCTGGAGTGGCTTAGGAGCATCAAGTATGCATTTCAGGAAGACTGCTAAGAATCAGGGTATTAACCACATGTAGCGTCCCCTCTCCACCTGGTTACTTTCTTTAATGCCACTCTGCTTACAGGTTTTGATGGACAGATCTGGGTTCTTCGGGATCCCGTCACCCACTCAGCAGGGTGTATCCTCTTTATTTTTCCCTATGAATTTATTTGGCGATGCCTCCACCCCCCTCACTCCTTCCTGGGCAGAGTCACCAGGGCAGCTTGGGAGGAAAATTCTAACCACAGGGTAATCCCCACTTACTTGTTGGATAGTTGGAGACTTCCAAGAAATAACACAAACACATACAATATATTCAACACAATAATCATATTAAACAGGAGACAAATATAACATAACAGGGTAAAACACTATTTTTAGGTTCACCAGTGCTCACGCTGATAATACCTGTGACTTGCCCCAGTCACATGACTGAATGTAGTAAATGTGGATATGTCTACACTACAGCACTAATTCGAACTAACTTAATTCGAATTAGTTAATTCGAACTAAACTCATTTGAATTAGTGCATCCAGACCTAAAAACTAATTCGAATTAGCATTTTGCTAATTAGATATAGCATGTCCACATTGAGTGGACCCTGAACTGAAGTTAAGGCTAGCCGGAACCAGTGCCGGCAGGGCATCAGGTTAGGACTTAGAGTGTGGAGCTGCTGTCTCAGGCTAGCCGAGGGCTGTGCTTAAAGGGACCTGACCCCCAACCGGGATAGACAGCTCTCAGGGTTCCCCGCTTGCTTGTCTACCTCGATGAGGGAGAGCAAAGCAGTCATGTCTTGGAGTGCCCTGAATGCCCACACTCGGCACATCACAGCACTCGGCCATCAGCCCGGCTCCACTTCCTGGAGGCTGCCATCCAGGGGGTCAATCGGGGGGCTCTCAGGATCCAGGAGGCCCTGCAAGAGAGTTTCCACCCTGAGGAGCCTGCAGAGCCATGACAGTCCTCCACATCGGGGGCTCATGCCCCATTCCTCCCTCACCTCCTTCCACTTACCCTTCCCTAGCCCCCCTTCCTGATGTAAAAAATAAAGGACACTTGTGTTCAAAAATAGAAACTCTCTTTATTTAACAAAACTGGGAGGGGAGGATTAACCTCTGGGGAGACTGGGAAAAGGAGGTGGGAGAGGGGAAGAGAGAGGATGGGAGAGGGGAGGTGGAAACCTGGGAGGAGGGAGCTGGATGGGGGAAACCAAGGGAAGAAGGAGGAGGGGAAGTATAAAACTATGGTATGCCATATCTTCAGTACTGTGTACAGATGTGGTCTCCTCACCTCAAAAAAAGATATTTTGGCCTTGGAAAGGGTTCAGAAAAGAGCAACTATAATTATTGGGGGTTTGGAACAGGTCCCATATGAAGAGAGGCTAAAGAGACTGGGACTTTTCAGCTTAGAAAAGAGGAGACTGAGGGGGGATATGATAGAGGTCTATAAAATCATGAGTGATGTGGAGAGTGTGAATAAAGAAAAGTTCATCATTAGTTCCCATAATAGAAGGACTAGAGGATACCAAATGAAATGAATGGACAACAGGTTTAAAACTAATAAGCGAAAGTTATTCACACAGCACATAGTCAACCAGTGGAACTCCTTGCCACAGAAGGCTGTGAAGGTTAGAACTATAACAGAGTTTAAAGAGAAGTTAGATAAATTCATGGAGGTTGGGTTCCACGAGGAGTACCGGTAGTTTGAATTAGAGAGCCTAATTCGAACTACCTACTCCGTGCCGCATGTAGCCGCGGGCACGGAGTCCGCACTAATGGGGATTTAAAAATGGCGGCGCCCGGCAAGATGCAAATGAAGCCCGGGATATTTAAATTCCGGGCTTCATTTGCAACTTCAAATGCCTACATTAGCCACCCTAGTTCGAACTAGGATGGCAGTGTAGACATACCCTGACTGACTAACTAAAAGATGGTGCACTCACAAATTCCATGAATGATCCTCAGGTTCAGAGATGACTCTGGACTCCTCAGTCACTTCAGAGGACTGATCTCTTCTAGCAAGGATCCTCTTGGGGCAGGAATCAGGCTGCTTCAGTCCCAGGATTTCCTCTCACCACAAAGGGGTGCGGAGCTCAAGGTGCAGTTACACAGCTGTACTAAAATCCAAACTGTAGTCTCCTAGCCCAGTGTTCAGACACACACACAGCAGGCAGCAGCCCTGAACTAGCAGAAAGAGCAGAGCTGACCATGTGGTGACTGGTCTCACCTAGGGAGCTGGAGGGCTAACTCAGCCTGGCTTGGGAAGTTTCCCAACAAACTCTACAAACTGGGGATCAGGAATGGAGAAAGAAAAAGCCCAGCTGAGGGATCTTGCTTTCTGGTCCCTAGAAGCCAATTCTCAAGAGGAACCCTGCATGCAGGCCTGGGGCTTACCAGTTCCCTACACAGCCAGCCCTGCCCTTACCTTGGCTAGCTCCAGACTCACACCAAAAAAAATGTCTTCTCCCCTCTCCTGAACTCTTCCTGAGGGGTATCTTACTCCCTATTGGTTGCCGGGAAGACTCTGAGTTTGTCTTGGTCCCCCTCTCTATCAGGGACAGCGTGCCTCTCCCTGAACTGCCAGCAAACAGGCCCCAGGAATCAAGGTAATCTCCTTGTGGGTTACACACAAATTGGTTGTGTTCTATACTTGGATTTCATGAACAAAGTGTTAAATGTTAACTACCCTGGCACTATAACAGCCTCAACATGGAGTCACAGACAGTTTGCTTGGGTACTCCAATTTATCCTGCCAACCAGGTATGTTTGTCTTTGTAATAGATGATACCTTGCATCCAAAATCACAAAAGGACCAGTCACTTATCCCAAGTCAACAGCACTTCAGCTCTCACACCAAATTCAATGTGTGTTGCAGCCCCCCAAATGAATTAACTAAAATGCATCATCTACAAAAAAGAAACAAGACATTTATTTACAAAGTTAAAGCAGATAAATATATGTGCAAAAATGTGTGACAGGCTTACATTCCAAAAGGTAAGAGAAGCTGCTGTAATATGCAAAATCTAAACATCCTCTAGCACTAATCTGTGCTAAGCACCTAAGGATCCTGGCGTTATGCTTAGAAATCTTTCCATCCCGAAGACCAGCCTGCAGAAATATCCAGGTTCTTCCTGCTTAGTATTTTTATTCTCTTTCCTCAGAGTTCAGGCTGATGGGACTTTATTCATTACTCTCCCCCATACCCATGAAAAGAGTCTTTGTGCATGACTCTTTTCATGGGTATGGGGGAGAGTAATGAACAATGTCTTTTGTCCTCTGATGTTCCACAATAGTTTATCTGGTGTCTATAGTTTTTTTATTGGTCAGGGAATAACAGTATTTCACACAGGCTACGTCTAGACTGGCCCCTTCTCCGGAAGAGGCATGCTAATTTCTAACTTTGGAATAGGGAAATCCACGGGGGATTTAAACATCCCCTGCGGGATTTAAATAAACATGTCCGCCGCTTTTTTTCCGGCTTGGGGAAAAGCCGGAAAAAAGCATCTAGACTGGCACGATCCTTCGGAATAAAGCCCTTTTCCGGGGGATCTCTTATTCCTACCTTCAGGGGCCAGTCTAGATGTAGCCACAGTGTTATACCTTCCTTCTGACTGAAGGTTTACAGTTTTAGTGCAAACAATTAAATGTTACCTTATGACATGGGATACAGATACAAGAAGTGAGATTAATGCAGGAAGCAATATGCAATATTTTCATAAAGTCTATATATATATATATATATATATAGATATAGATATAGATATAGATATAGATATAGATATAAATCTAATGCCTACTTTAATTAACACTATCACTTTTGTGATCCTGACTGGTTTCCAGATATTCATTTGTCACTGTTCAGTTGATGCTGAGGCGTCTTGGCATGAGCTAGCATCTGGTCTACCAGTGTACTGATTATGATTTATAACCCATTCTTTAAATCCAGTATTGTAAGCGATGACATATGTGTAAGTAACTTTAGTCCCATTTAAAGTCCCTCTGCAGCTAACTCATTCTGCAAACGTGGATGGGGAGGAGCGGGGAGGGCGGGAGACTCCTTCTTGCCACAATAAGATTTATGTTTCTCAAAACACATATCTTTATCTTTGTCTTAAAAATAACAATTAAATCTGAATTAGAGAATATTCAAACACACATTGCCAAACTAACTTAGCCCTATTCAATTTTTGAATAGCAATAGCATAGGCACATTCTGCCCCACCATAGAATTATAAGACAGCCCCATCTTCATAGTAGGAAATATCTGGATCTTAGAATATATGCATTGTGCCCCTGTAATGGTGTCTTTAAAAAGTAAAAGGTTTCCATGCAGCAATGATTCCATTTTTGGCACTGTGCATTTTAATTTCTGTTTAACTAACTTCCTCATTTTTGTGTAGTCCTCCTTTCTGAAATGAAATGCCACAGTGTTGGGGTGCTTTGGTGTTTTTCTGACCATAGGGATGCTAAATTACATTATGTTACATTACGTTACATTACGTTACGGTCACTAATACCAAATAGTCCAAGTATACTCACCTGTTGAACCAGACCCTGTGCTCCACATTGGACTACATCAAGAATTGCCTCTCCTCTTTTGGGTTCCCGGACCATCTGCTCCAAGAAATAGTCATTTAAGATGTCAAGAAACTTTATCTCTGCAGCCCGTCCTAAGCTGTCCTGTAGTAAGTCAATACTGGGGATAACTCCCTCCTCCTCCCGCTATTACAGTGTTTTTATAGCCTTTCCCAGTCACTATCACCATCCTGGTCAGGTGTCAGTAATATGTGTCAAATTATGGTTGTTTTTTTTTAACCTACATTTGAAGCAAAAATAATAATTATATATTTTTTTCAGTGCTTTCCCTCCAATATTTGTAATTTCTTTTAGAACATTTGAAATGCAATTTCTCTTCTTACCAGTTTTTATTGGACAACAATGATTGATTTTTTTAATTCCCTTTTGTTTTTGATAGAATGCAATCCAACATAATTATGTCAGTATACCTTGGGTAAAAGAGGCTGTACATTTATTTTACTTCATTGCTGGCTCTGCAGAAGCAGAGTGCAAGACGTTATTGGATTAAATGTCATAGTAGCCCCTGTTCAGTCTCTAAGGACCCAGCATTTGAAAATAATTGAAAATGTATTATGAACAAAAATGCTAGCATTTAGACACTTAGCTTCCCTACTGTGCCAACAAATCAAGTTGTTAGACAAATAGGAAAGGATTTTCTAAAAGGCTTACTGCTGACCTAACTGCACCATTAAAGTCCAGAAGAGTTTTACCATCTACTTCAGTGGGAGTACAATTTGGCCAACACTGACCTCTTTTGAAAACTCCACTGCTAATGTAAGTTCTAGTATTTGTTCTTGAAAATAATTAATAGTGCCTACAATATTGTATGTAGCTGGTTATACATGGAAAGCCCTTAGTTTTACGTACAAAAATATGGTATTTTTATGGGATAATTAAATGTCAAAAGAAGCTATTTTCCCTTACAAATAAAGAGATGCCTGTGTTTACAAATTGTATAGTCTCAGTTTTTTAGGCCTGTTCTGAAATGTGGCCTATATATTGCATCCTATATGGAAAAAGGAAAGATACTCTTGTTGTCTGTTACTTAAAAATGAATTTATCTTAAAATAAATCTTGAGCATGCAAATCTGAGAATAATTTTAAGAAATGTCACCTCTTTGATCTAAACCACTGACTGTTTTCTTATAAAAATATAATCACCATTTTACATTAATATGGAATGTATATATTAAAGGCATTGACATGTACTTTTACAGTTATTCCATAGCTAAGTTTAGATTAAACCACTTGTGAGACTGAGCAGGTTATAGGGGACAATAAAATAAAATAGAGTTAAGCAGTAGTTCCCAAGAATTTCCATAGTACAATGCGGTTTTCCTCCCAATGACAACCCAGGAACACCCCTCCCCTTTAGCTACTATCTACCCATGATCTCCATCCTGTGCATCAAGAAAGTACAGTATGGTCATAACTTCATGACACGTTTCTATGATCCTAGTTTGAGAACATCTGATCTGAATCATAATTCCTCTTTGGGAAACTCTGACACCTTGCTAAATTTGTAAATATTTTTAAAAAGTTGTCTAGGATGCCCAAAGATTTGATGGAAAAATTTATTATAATTTGTAAAAATCTGAGAGCAAAATTGTGTGATCCAAATAGCATAAAGTCATAGAAGGGCAGCACATAACAACTACGTACATTCTGAATACTAGTGCCAGAGAATTGGTCTGCACAGACTCTCTGTGTCCTCCCAAGAGAGATGTAGCTTGCTCTCTTGCCTATGTATCTTTCCCCTAGGTTCCTTTTATACATTTCTGATGGGTTTGATTACTTGGTTTATTATAGGTTATAATAATTTTATATTAAGGAAGTTTGAATGTAACACAAGGGACCCACAGGCCACATCCTATATCCTGAGCTCAGGAGAAGTTAGCATGCATATGGTTTTTCACTAGATAGAGGTGAGTCCATATATAGCTGCAACCTTTAACTTAGTCAAATATAGGATGAATTGAAATCATTTGGGTATAGACAGCTTTCCTAAGTTCACACCCTCTGTAAACTTAACAGGAACTCTACAAATTAAAAACAGAAATAATTAGGAGGACAAAAATAACAAATATGAGAACAAACTAATGTCAGTAATATGTTTGTATATGTCCTCAATATGTACAGGCATACCAACCTCTGGAGTAAGTATCTCCTAACATTTCAGTGTGTGAGGAAACTTAAGTTTGGACATAGGAGAGCTCAAGAACCCATGCCCTATAAGGAGGGTGACCCATCTTACCAAGGAAGCTCGTTTTCTAAGTAAAGGCTTTATCCCTTCAATACACGAGACAACTTGTATCAAGGAACTCATATCACACAGAGACACCCATCACAGTTTACTCCTTGTTCCCCAGAACAGTGGATGTGAAGAGCTGAATGTAAAGAGCAGCATAGAAGAAGTCATTTGTAGTGCACAGCAAGAAGTTTTATTGGTCCTACAAATCTCAGAAACAATCTGCACAATCTTAGTTAAGTATTTACATGTATAAAAACATGTCTTTTTTAGAGGAGCACTCTAACAAGGGGAACAAGTATGAGTCCTAATCACATGCCTGAGTTGTTCTGCTACCCTTTATTCAGGGCAGATCATATATTGATTATTTGTATTATTATGTAGATAGCATATTGGCATGCCTTAGCTAGGCCATATTTATATTCATTTTTCCAATTAATATATTTTCATTTCATATATTTCCAGCTGACTTGCCTGTTCATCAAGGGTATGTCTAGACTACAGGCTTTTGTCAACAGAAGTTTTGTCGACAGATACTGTCGACAAAGATTCTGTCGACAAAGAGCGTCTAGACTACAGGCAGTTCTGTCGACAAAGCAAGCCGGTTTCTCGACATGACAGTGTAGATGCAAAAGACAGTTTAGATGTAATAACGCCTTCTGTCGACAGAACTCTGTTGACAAAAGGCGTTATTTCTCATAGAATGCGGTTTACAGCCGTCGACAAAACTGCTGAGTTCTGTCGACGTTATGTTGACAGAACTCAGTGGCAGTGTAGACACAGGTATAGTTTTGTCGACAAAAGTCCATTTTTGTCGACAAAACCCTGTCGTCTAGACACACCCCAAATGAATAAAACAAAAGGTAGTGGAGAACAAAGAAATGGAATATCTCAACCACTTTATCAGACACTCAGGTGCTGCAATGAGGAGTATCTTCTAAGTACCAAGACAGATAGAGACAGGATAAAAAGATATAGCATCTGAGTTCCTGATAACTTGAATTTCACTAACCGCATGAAGATTGTAAGGTTATTATAGTATTGGAGGCTTTTTTTTTTTTTTTTTTTTTTTTTGCAGCTGGGAGTTCATATGACCCAGCATCTAAGAAGCGTTGTTTGATTGCTTTCAAATTACCCTTCACTATCTTCTTCTCCATGGAAGAGCCCTATTGTGAAGGTTGAGACCCTAGATGAACAGTTCATTTTTAATTGGTAAAGTTCTTGACCCATCTGAAAGGTTGAACTAAAGTCAAGTTCTTTGGCTGGAGTACATTCTATGTACTGAGACATTCTATGTCTTTGCTCTCCCCTCTCTTTTGTTTTATTAATTTGATGGAAAGACAAGTCAGATGCAAACATGTGAATTGAAAATATGTCAGTAATCACAAAAGCATGTGTTTATTTTTTATATTAAATCTATATTTTTACTTCAGCCTGAGTTGAGCCTGTCAGACGTCCCTCATTTGCATGACACAGTGTTCGATGGCTGGGTGCTTCTGGAGTCATATCAAAGACCTTTAGAACAATCATCTTCCTTCATGAACTGCCGATCCTATAAAAATACGTGTTTCAAACACAGTCTCCATTACTCTTATATACTTATGTTTATACCATGGCATCATATTATTTCCTACTATAAATTTACCTGGTGCTTTAAAAAGAGCCACAGTATGTAGATGGAATTGTTTTCCACAGCTGTGTGATTGCAGATGTTTGGTTTGTTGGCAGTTCTGAAAAACAAAAATGAAGAAAAACTTTCAGTTGTACCCAAGCTTAAACACTTAAAAAAATCAACAAGTCTAAATGTCAACAAATATTCTGTTTAAAATCAAACAAAATGTTTTGATTAAGGCTTTCTTCGCCTTTTTAACAACCAAAGAAAACAAATGGCGCTGTTGGATTCACACACCAGAGGAAAAGGTGGTACCTTTATACCTAATAGCCCATTAAGTAGGGTACTCACCAGTCATGTGGGAAAGTCAACTTCAAATACCTACTCTGGTGCAGGGACACGCACCAAAGGTTTTTCCCCTTTTCCCAGGTGAATGCTCTAAACATCAGGTTATAAGGTGGGGTACTCTCAATTTGGCCTGTCAAAGCTGTTCCAGTTTGTATACAGTACTTGAATAGTTATTGGGACACAAGTAGAGAATGACTCTGTAACCTGGTAGGTAGGGCTCTGGGGAACCCAAATTCAAGTTTTGTTCCACTCAACTTTTAAGTGCAAAATTGAATAGCTACTACAGAAGACACTGGGAGCTATTCCTGCCCTGGACTAGCTAGTTACTTGGTGATCCTTCTCCCTACCCACATGCTAGGTGTGATCGTCACCAACTTCTGTTAAGCTGGGGGTACTTGACCCACCCCATCCAAGATCCACCTCTTTCCAACCCTTCCCCTAGCACACTGCTTCCCTCATGGAGCTTAGGAAGGCACTGGGCGGAGAGAGAAGATTAGATCAGCAGGGCCACCAACAGGGGATCAGCATCTGCTAATTTTTCTATGTGGGTGCTCTGTGGCTTGAGATAGACTTCTCCCACTCCCTCACTGAAATTTAAGACAAAATACTCCTCATTCTCTTGTCTGTCACCACTGAGAACAGCCATTCTCTTTTCTCTTTGGAAACCCCTTCAGGTAGTTGAAGGCTGCTATCAATCCCGCCCTCAATCTTCTCTTCTATAAACTGAATAAGCCCAAATCCCTCAGCCTCTATTTATCTATCATGTTCTCCAGCCCCCTTATATTTTGGTTGCCCTCTGCTAGACTCTATCCAATGCATCCACCTCCTTTCTATAATGAGGTGCCAAAAATTGGATGCAATGCTCTAGGTGTGGCCTCTCGAATGCTAAATAAATGGGAAAAATCATTTCCCTAGATCTGCTGTCAGTGTTCATACTAAGACATCCTAATATGTCATTAGCCTTCTTGTCCACAAGAGCACACTATTGACTCATATCCAGCTTTTCATCCACTGTAATCCCCAGGTCCTTTTCCTCCACACTGCTATTTAGCCAGGCGGTCCAGCCTATAACAGTGCTTGGGATTCTTCTGTCCCAAGTGCAGGAATCAGAACTTGTCCTTGTTGAACCTCATCAGATTTCTTTTGTCCTGATCCTCCAATTTCTTTAAGTCACTCTGGACTCTGTGCTTAGTGTATCTACCTCTCCCCCAGCTTAGTGTCAACTATAGACTCACTGAGGGTACAATGCATCCCCTCATCCAGTTCATTAATAAAGATGTTGAACAAAACCAGACCCAGAACCCATCCTTTCAGCACTCTGCTTGATACTGATTGCCAATCAGATATTGAGCCTTTGATCACTACCCATTGAGCCTGATGAACTAACCAGCTTTCTATCCACCTTACTGTCTGTTTATCCAATCCATATTTCTTTAACTTAATGGCAAGAATACTGTGGGAAACCATATCAAAAGCTTTGCTAAAATCAAGGTGATTCATGTCGCCGCTTCCCCATACCCACAGAATCAGCCAGTTACCTTGTCATAGAAGGCAATTAGATTGGTCAGACATGACTTGCCCTCTGTGAATCCATGTTGACTATTCCTGATCACTTTCCTCTCTTCCAAGTGTTTCAAAATGCATTCCTTGAGGATCCCCTCCATGATTTTTCCAGGTACTGAAGTGAGGCTGTACTTCCCAGGATTCTCCCTTTTCCCTTTCTTTTAAAAGATGGGCATTATATTTGCCTTTTTCCAATCATCCAGGAATTCCCCCAGTTAGATAATGGCCAAAGGTTCTGCAATCAGATCAACCAACTCTCTTTGATTTATACTCTTCTCTCATCATTTGTCCAAGTCTTCACTTCTTGTAAGCTTCCTTTTGTGTTTAAGCACACCAAAGATTTCACTGTTAAACCAAAGCTGGTTGCATATTTTGCACATCACCTCCATATTGGTGCATATAACAAAATCCATTCCCTTCAGGTGTGGCAAAAAATAGAGAGAACATTGCAAACACCTCCTCCCCCCACCAGTTCATATTCTACATAAAAAGCTGTGTTGAAACCATGCATTTTTATTTATTATTTCATAATCCATTCTGGTAGAACATCTCTTGGGAAATCATATTTTAACTGCTTATTGACATTTGTATTTAAAGTATGCATACTGTTTAATATCTGATGCATTCTGATATCTAATTCCATTATCAGCAAATTACTTTTACGTAGTACAGGAATATTCTCTTGATATTTGATAACCCCCCAGCTCACATGCAAAAAATCCAAAATGAAATACATTTTCCCTAGACAAATACATTATATAAAATTAATAATAATGAAATTTAGATACGTAAGTTGGTATTTATTAGTCACCAAGAAATTTGCTTAACTTTATGTTGTAGACAGTAGAAAGGTGACTAAAGATCAAAGCCTTGGATTCACAGGAAGAAAAGAACCTATTTAATAGCTTACTGAAATAGATTTTAAATATTGGAGGCCCAAAACCTGATTTTGGTTCTGGCATGGTGTTGTACTCCTGTTCTCAATGAGGTCATGCCATGCATTATATTGTCACCTTGTAAAAAATGATAAATCTAGCAACCATTAGATTATATGCTTTTTATTGACTGTATAAGGCAACAAAATAGGCATATATTGACAACAGTCTAGGCCACCTAGATTGTGATGCAAGTTGTAAGCCTTGTAGAAAATGAGGTTGCAACACCATAAAATAGTGACTATGGAGCTACCGAAAGGATTTAAAGTTGTGTTTCTGTGTCAGAAACCCCAATTTTCAGTACTTTACTAGGTAACATTAATAGACTATTTCTTTAATTTCACTTCCTATTAGCCTGACTCCGAATGGAGCTTAAATCATCTGTAGATTTTGCTATGTTACAGGATGATCTCAACCAGCAAGACTAACTACTAGTAATGCATGCAGTAGTACAGCTCAGATCCTTTACCTGATGAGGTTGCTTTTCAGTGAGCATTGACAATGTCATGAACACTGCTATTATTGTTGAAAGATAAATCACTTCCTGTATCTCAGTAATCCAGGCAGCAAGCAATCTATATTACATTTTAAAATCTCAAAAACTATACCATATAATCATGGTTAAATTATGGCTAATATTTAAAATGCATGACAGCCTCCCAACCTGAAGCAAATACTCACCTGCAGCCACACAACACATAACAGAAACAGGTACATGGGAACCTATCCCTTCAACGCATCCCTTTGCCAACTCTGTCCATATATCTACGCAAGCAACACTATCACAGGACTTAACAACATAAGCCATGCCATCAAAGGCCCATCCAATTTCACATCCATTAATGTGATATATGCTTATGGTGACCATATTTTCTGGATCAAAAATAGGAAGAAAGCAGGAGTGGGTTGAAGAAACTTCGACCTTCCCTGCCAGATCAGGCTTGCTGCTGCTCCCCCAGTGGGGTGGGTTGGAGGCTCTGAGCAGCCCCTGAGGTTGCAGCTGCAAGGCAAGGAGGTTTGGAAGTGGCTCTGCCCTGTCTTTCTTTGGATTCTCTCGGCTCCACAGAAGCGGTTGCAGGGGCTGCAGTACCAACAAGCAGCCTGGAGGAGGAAGAGGTGGCACAGATGGACTGGGGCCCACACATGACAGAGGCCAGAAACAGCACACCACTGGAAGCCAGCCTGGCTGCCCTCCAGCAAAGCTCCAATGGAGCTCACTACTTGCTCTGTGTGGGTGAGTCTGGAGAGGAGGCTGTTGCTGCTGCACCGTGCTAGAGGGAAATGGCAGTGCACGGAGCTTCGGTCACTTCTGCCTCAAAAACCGGTGTCCCCATCAAGTAGTGAAATGTCTGCTGGGGCTTTCCTGGACATTTCACTACTTGATGGACACACTGGAACAGAGTATTTAAATCCGGGAGATACTCCTCCTGGAATGAGATTTACCAGCTAATTCAAGTTAAGGGGTTACTTCGAACTCCCGTTTCACTGCCGTGTGTAGGCGTGGGCAGTTACTCTGGGCTAGTCAATTTCCAAAATGGCGCCCACCCAGGAACATGCTAATGAAACGTTGGATATTTAAATCCGTCTCTTCATTTGCAATTTCAGTCACCCTCATTAGCCTCCCTAGTTTGAACTAGGGGGCTAGTGTAGACATACCCTTAGATAGTATCTTGTTTGCTCTTAACACAATAAAAATAATCTGAAGAAAGAAAACATGAGCTGATCTGACCCCCCCAAAATTGCAGGTTTACTGAGGAGAGACATACAATCCAGACCTAGGTAAGTGCAGCCAACAGCTGTATTTTGTTCTATTTGGTTTCAAATTAGATAGAAACAATTATAGAAAATGAAAAGAGCCAGTATTGGCTTCAAAATCTATGCATGCTCTTCCAAATTTTAAATATTTTACATCCCTAATAATATACTTTTCCTATATGAGTTTCATGGACAGTTTAGTGGGCAGACAAGTTTACTGATAGGCAAATTCAGCAAAACTAAACTTTTTAAGCAAGGACTGTTAGTAGAAAATTATTTTTAAATGAATTATATCAAAGAATGGACAATGGACATTTGTTTTTAAGAGTAAAGCTCAACCAGTCACCAGAAAGAAGAATGCCATGTAAGCCGTGTCCACTAATAGCATGGTACCAATGCAATTTCAGTGGGATTATTCGTGCACTTAAAGTTTGCCTTATGCTGAATTACCTTGCTGAATTGGGGCCTAAAGTTTCATTTATCTGTGATACACACAAGTTTGGGACTCTTCACTTGTGTCTCCCTACTATTTCGAAGGGAAGTCAGATGCTTTCAGTGGAACAATCCTCCACAAAATCTCCATGCTCTGCACCCTTCAGAGCCCTTTCCAGGACCTGCACTGGGAGAGAGGTGGAGACTAAGTAAGCCGAGTGAGGAGAGTAGATGGACTAGAATTTGAGGTGGGGATATGCACATTATCCTTCCTCTGGCCCCAGACAAGATGATACAGTCCAAAAGAGTTATTATCCTTTCTACCCATTTCCAATGTATCCATGCTGCCAGGGGCCCAAAGAGGACCATAGGTAGTCAGAGCCAGTGCAGAAGCCTAGAGCTCCTTAGAAATGAGTCTGATTTCCCTCAGGCCTCTGTGAGTCTGCCAGACTTGAGCACAAGCTTTGAATCCTTCAAGACTTGTGAGTGAGCCCTGTCCCCCACCTCCAGTTAGGAAATATGGATGATCTTTGCCAGGGAAAACATGGAGACATTTCCTCCCACAAGTCTACCCTTCCCAGAGGTGCCCATATGAGGGAATAAACTGATCAGAATAAATATTTACAAACAATTATTCAGCAAATAATATTTTGAACAGATATAAATTCTGGAGTACCTTGATCTTTTCATGCACCATTCATCAGCTGAAGGAGAGATAAGATTGTTTAGTAAGCTAATTGCTTTATTTTATTTACCTAGCTACAGAAATGTGTTTCCTGTTAGAAATTCAATATGGGAAAGAAGAAAGGGCTTTTCAATGTAAACGAATGTATTGATAATTGCTGCTGGCTTTCAGTCATATTGACTGACAGTCTTTTGGACCCAATAAGGTGATGTTGTTCGGGGGACCTGACTGTGGGAGTCAGTTTGATTGATCTAGTGTGCTCAGTGGATGTATTTTTAAATTAATAATAAAAAAGTCTGTGACTTATTGCACATTTGTAATGGGGTTTTTGTGTAGCAGCAGCTGCCTTTTTGTGTGCCTTTACTGCTTCTTTAATAGGTCTCTTTCATGTAGCTGACAGGTTGAGAAATGGAGTGTTTATTTCTGCTGTTTTCTGTTTCATCTTTCATTTGGGGTTTATATCATGTTCAAAGAAGTGGCTTAGATTTTGTGTTGCTCTTGTAATGACCGAAGGATATGCATTCTTTCTCTGCTTGGAAATGGGGTCCATTAAGATGGTGGAAAAGGTCAGTCTTTCAAAATGTAAATGTAGGTCCAGACTGGTGTAGTTAACCGTCAGTCATGTTGATTTGGGAAGTGCTTAATTGGGTTATTCTGCTTTAGTAAGCTTGACAGTTATGTCTGATGTAGTGATTCTCTAGGTACAATGCAGAAGAAAACATGTTTATTCACTGTACTATTGGTATAAATGGCCTTTGATAATAACCAGTGTAACCCTTCTGCCAAGTATTGTTGGCAGCAACAAGGGCCAAGTGCAATTATATAGAAGTTCCTATTAAAACTACCAAACACCAGGGCTCAAGTCCTCACCAGGAACCTTGGAAAAACTTAGTGCCAACCATGAGTATCCTGAATAAAGAATACTTCCCCACTAGCAAGCATTAGTTTTTTGTTGACGTAAGCAGGTTCTGAATGAATGATTCCCTGTCAGCTCGATGGAAGCAGGGAGAGACCCTGGTTGTATCTGTGTAAATACAGTTTGCTCCTGCTTTACTTAGATTTGTTAGATATTAAGCAGATGGAGTAGTGTTTTGCACATTGTAATCAATTTGGCTAGAGATGAGTCACAAATAATGTTGGTGCTCAATGCAGGAATTGTGTTAAATATGGTCACTAATTCTTGAAATTATTGTGGGAATACAGAAAAGTCAGACTGTGCATAACTTGTCCGAAAAAAGTTTAAAGTCCAGTTTAAAAAACCTTGCATGGACAAGGGCTTGAATATCAGTCTGGTCAGAGTAAGAGGCGAGGGCAGGATTCTCAACCAGCAGGCTGCACGCCCTCATGTGTCTGGCTGTAAGGGTGTGTCTAAACTATACCCCTCTGTCGGCAGAGGGATGTAAATTAGACACATCAAAAGTGCAAATGAAGCAGGAATTTAAATATCCCATGATTCATTTGCATAATGGCAACCGCCACTTTTTTTCAAAACGGGGCTTTTCAAAAACACCTGGCAGTTTAGATGGGGCATTTTTGACAGAAATGACCCATTTTGAAAGATCCTGCACTCCTTTACTACAAATGAGGAGTACAGGATCTTTCAAAATGGGGCATTTCTGTTGAAAATGCCCCGTCTAAACAGCTGTTTTTTTTTTCAAAAAGCCCTGTTTTGGAAAAAAGCGGCAGCTGCCATATGCGAATGAAGTCTGGAGTATTTAAATCCCCACTCATTTTCACTTTTGATGTGTCTAATTTACATCCCTCTGCTGACAGAGGGGTGCAGTTTAGACACACCCTAAGACTGGTTCAACCTGTTTCTCCCCACTGTTCCAAGAATAGAGCTAAATAGGCTTCATTGGGATACTTTTGTTATTTTAATTGTGGTACAGCTGTGTTTCTGCTGTGCCTACTGAGTTCAAATTGCTTGAAATGGAGCTGTGTTTCTGTCCAGCCTGCAAAAAGAGCTGAATATATCATAAAGAGACTGATGTATTGAAGTGACAACTGAGAGGTGGATGGCCAGCAGGGTGGTGGTGGAGCGGTGTGATGAGCAGCCAGCAAAGCAATGGTGTGGAGCAGTGAGCAGGTGGATGGTGGGCGACCGACCAGCGTAGCCAGTAAGATGTCTCTTTAACTGCCCACACCCAGGCAAGGAGATGAATTCTGCAAATGCACCTGGGACAGCCCTGATCAACTGTGACTGGGGTGCAGAGAAGGGTTTGGTATCTGAAGGGGACTTTTGGCATGCTGCACTTAAGAACCTGAGAGGAAAAGAACATTGCTCAACCTACTTGGAGGTAAGGCTTTTACTCATGGTTTTTGTTACCATGAGTTTATTACTTCCCCCCTTTCATTAAAAATTTCTTTTCTGCACTCAGACTCTGTACTTGTGAGCGGAGAAGCATTGCCTCTCGAAAGCCCCAAGGTGTGTGTGTAAATTTCTTAGGTTACTGGGTGGGAGGTTGAGCTGGTTGTGTTGTATAAATAGAAAGGAACCGTTAGATCAGGGATGGCCAACTCGCGGCTTGCGAGCCACACGCGGCTCTTCACCCCAGAAAGTACGACTCATGAAGCCTTCCCCATGGCTTGCAAAGCCTCTTCATGTGCCACTACAAACGGCCACCGCCCCCAGCTCCCTGTGCTCACCAGGTGCAGGGGAGCCGTCCAGCACGGTAAAATGGTGTCAGCAAGATGGCAATGGCCAGTGGAAGCCTGATGTGGTCAAAAAGCCTAACCTACAGTTTTTAAAGGGGCAGCTTCCTTTTTTTTCCCTCAGCAATTCTGGTGTGGCTCTTCACATTTTTTTCTCTACTGTGTCAGCTCTCTTCATTTAATGGGTTTACCATCCCTGCCCTAGATATTGAATCCAGCCCTGGCTGCTGCTGGCTCCACCTGGCAGAAGGATTACATATACAATAGGGAAAGACAGTGGGAACAAAGGGGCACAGCTTCACTTTGGAAAAACACAATAAAATAAATGTAAATGAGTAAGTGAATCCCGAAGGCAGTAGTCCTTTCACTAAGTTCTCCACCTGCTGGTGTGAATTTCCAATAAGCAAGAACTCATGGCTTTGTGTCAGTGCTTAATGTGGTCCCAGAATCCAGGAATGCACTTAACCAAAGTCCTGGAAGGAGTTTTGCTTGGTTTGGTCCTAAGGTTTCACCAACTACCTCAGCTACAATGATTTCAGCTTTATTATAACTGGCTAGGAGGGGTCCTCGTCACTGAGCTCTGTTGCTGCACTCTGTGATTTCAGAGAAGACTGTGTCACTGCTACCTGTCACTGTGAAGCCACATCTGCACCATCACCTTTGCCTCATCTCTCAGCTCAAAGTTGTCTTTGTATCTGCTCTGCTCAAATCTTCAGTGGATGAGGATCAATGGCACATAGAACTCTTGAGCCTTTGCCAGCAGGGATTCATTCCTTGCCACAAGGTCGGACCTCCTCCCCTCCCCTGGTTCACTTCAGTCCAAGTACCTCATTAATTTGGAATGTGGCAAGACCCCAAAGTGTCACTTGGAGGGTTTCTGGGTAGAAAACTTGTGCAAACTCTCTTAGTATCTGTACTTTCCCCTATTCACAAACAGATGATGCCTAAGAGCTCCTTTTCCTATGATCATCTAGATTCCTGTGTAAACTATACAGCATCTCTTGGTGGCTCCTTCCCCTGTTCAGATGGTAGTAAAGAGCAGTGTACTCTCTATAGCTTCAGTCCAGAGAGCTGGAACTGATATAGATGTCTTTGAGCTTTTCACTAATACTAATGTTTCTTTTTGCTGTCATACTAATCATATGCTGATAGTATGTTTGCAAACCTTATTGCACAGGCATAATCATGCTTTCCATGTTCTGAAAGTGAGTGATCAAGCAAGAGAAAGAGGCACCCTATTTGATATACCTGAGGCATTCTGAAAAATGAGGAAATATACTCATATTAAAATAAATGTACCTTCATCCTCTAGTCTATGCAGTCTGTGCTGCTGTTTATTTAATAGACTAGCACTTCCACATGAAAGATCCAGGCAGGGGCAGCTGATGCAATGTGTTTCATTTGTTAATTCTAAGGGGTTATAAATCATCTGGTGACAATATCAGGAACAGTGCACCAGCACCAAAACATCAGTGAAGAACACATTAAAATGTTCCTTTCCACAATGACCATACCAGATTCTGTTTTGAGAACCAGCTTTTCTTCCCACCACACAGGTGGCATTAAGGAGTCAAATTCTGGCAAAAAATTGCCACCAGAGAATTCCTCTAGCATGGGGAAACTTCCTGCTAGCATGTCTTACCCCTGTGGCTTGTGCTATCTCCTTAGAACTGAGGGCACATCAGGGACAAGAAAGAGTGGGAGAGAGAATGATGGAGCCTGCTCTGCTAAGCCTGTTCTCTACTGGTGTAATCTGCTAAGAACTAAATGTCAGTGGTGCATCCCTGAGTATTTAGACATCATGGGGACAGCTTCATGCTCTGCAGCGAAGCTCTTGTGCTGTAATAGAACAGTGATCTCCAAACTTTTTAAGCAAAAGAACAGTTTTGGAATTTAAGTGAAATCCAGCATCTACCTCAAATCCAAATATCCTTGCCCTGCCTCCTTCTCTGCCCCTTCTCTGAGGGCCCACCTTACCCACTCCTTCTCTGAGGCCCTACTCTGATCACTCTATCTCTTTCTCCCCCACACCATCCTTACTCACTGTCACCACACTAGGGTAGGGGGTTGGACTGCATGGGGAGTGCAGGCTCTGGTCTTGGGCCAAGGGGTTCAGAGTGTGACAGGGAGTTTGACCTTAGCCGGGGTGGGAGTTTTGGTTCAGAAGGAGGTTCCTGGGTGCAGCTCTTGGAGGGTATTTGGGTGCAACAGGGTTTCAGGATGCAAGCTCCAGCTGGGCATTCCCAGGCAGTAGTGCAGTGGGGCCAAAGCAGGTTCACTCCTGCCCTGTCCCTGCTCTGCTCCTGAAAGTGACCAGCATGTCCAGCAGCAAGTGGCTCTGTACATACACACTGTTTTCACACCTGCCATTGGCCATGGTTCCTCACTCCAGGCCAATAGGAACAGCAGGGGCAGTGCTGTCAGGCAAAGGCAGCACATGGATACCCCTACCCTGCCTCTTCCATGGGCTAAAGGGATGTGTCAGCCACTTCCAGGAGAATGATAGAGATTTACATTGACACTTTATGCATGTTTAGCATGTTCAGACTTTGGAGCAGCTGCCAGAAAGCTCCCTCCATGCCAAGCCCTGATGTTTCACTCCTCTCTGTGGAGATGGGTTACAGGAGGTGGGGTGTGAGACACTTTAACATCTGTGCCCTCCTCCTCTGCCTCCTTTACCCTGCACAGCAAGCAGGAGTCTCCTGGGGAAAAGATCCTTTGAATGAAAATGTCATTGACATTTTTCACTCCAGAATTGTACAGAAAATATATCCATTAAATTAAATGTTGACCAGCTTTCCTGGCAATTTCTGACTGGGTGTGTTTATATGTTTGAATGCCAAAAATGAGAGTTCATCTTGGAAAATGCCTTGCAGCCTGCTCCTTACCTGAGAAATTTTAGAAAAACAGTGCCCAATTTTGTCATATAAGTACCTGCTCATATAATTTGGAAATGAATATTTGGAAATGCGATAAGAGTCCATGCATTCCCTCTTCTTCTTTAAAAAATAATCCATTAATATTTCAAAGGGAGAGATGCTGTCTCTCAAATAAATATGCCCCAGATCATTTAAGACTCTATAGACCCCAACCTGCACCCAGGAAAATTACAATGCCTCACCTATACATTGGATTGAGAGCTTCCATTGGAGAAAAAACTGCTTGGTTCAATGTATGACTGCAAAAAGTTAAAGAGGGTGGGGAAAGCTTTGATGTGCCTGCCATGTGGGTCCCAGTGTGTTGAGCGAGGCTTCTCCCATTGGACCAGTGTGGGGTTGATATTCCCCACCATACAGTCGTTGGGACTTCTTGTTGGATCTGGAAATTTCAATGAAGGGTACTCAGGACCCCTGGTAGGATCTAGCAAACACTCAGTTTGTGCCTCCTGGGCCTCCTGGCTGGAGCAAACTATAGAAGCTAGGTAGTTCTGATACTCTGGGTAGGGCAGAGCAAAACAATCAACCTGCAGCTACGAGATAGGGCAAAGCAAAGCAAACAGTTTATGACCCCTATGCCTCCTGGCTGTGACAAGCAATAACAGTTTGGGGGGCTCTAACCATCTGTGCAGAGCACAACAAAAACTTAATCTGAAGGATGGGGCAGAACAAACAATCAATCTATGGCTATTGCCGCCAGTAGCAAAATCTAGTAGCAAACACAGGTAGTAGGGATACCAGGGTCAACCTTACTCCACCAGATTTTCACCTAGGACTCTATGAAGCCAGAATATTCCCAGTTTAAGATCCAAGTATTGGTTCCTACTATGTTCTCTGAATCACTTCCTATTACAAGGCTCATCTCAAGCAAGCAATTCCTCCACTGATAACTCCCGGATGTCCCAAGCACAGGGGCGGCCTGTCCATATAGGCGAACTAGGAGGTCGCCTAGGGCACCAAGTTAAATGGGCACCCAAGCAATCTCCACAGATGGCTGGCAAGCCGCAGCATAGTCCACAACCACATTTCCCACCATTTGAGGAATCACAAGTCCTTTCTCCTCTTCAGACTGAATTGAGCTGCTTCCATCATCTGTCCCTTCCATTTGGAACATGCATATCATGGGCGAATAGATGTAGCCTCCTGGGCCCATGTGATTGCTCTAGTCCCAGCGTGGGTTTGGGACACACCATCACAGTCTCAGCAACAGATTTTTGTTTAAGACTGCTGGGTTTTAGTTTTCATAGCTGAATTTTATAAACTTTTGTTTGCCTTTATAGAAACTACTAGGTACATTTAAATATGTGTGTTTAACTCTCTTAGGGTATGTCTACACTACCCCGCTAGTTCGAACTAGCTGGGTAATGTAGGCATACCGCACTTGCAAATGAAGGCCGGGATTTGAATTTCCTGGGCTTCATTTGCATAAGCGGGGCGCCGCCATTTTTAAAACCCCGCTCGTTCGAACCCCGTGCAGTGCGGCTACACGGGGCACGAACTAGGTAGTTCGAACTAGGCTTCCTAGTTCGAACTACCGTTACTCCTCGTGGAACTAGCGGGGTAGTGTAGACATACCCTAAGAGAACTCCTCCTGAACTGTCTTTATTTAATCAGAAGGCTTCTCTGAGGTAGAAACAATGCCCCTTAAAATCAGTGGAAACACTGTAATTGAGTAAAGAAAGGATGTCAGGGGGTGCAGATTCTGATCTGAGTTAAATCAGCGTATATTTGCAATCATTCCCCCTGACCTTACTGGAGAAGACACTCTTCATGTACATCAGCATAACTAAAACAAGAATCTAGCCCTGGGAGTTACGGGCATCCAGTAATTCTCAGAAGGGTCTCAGAACTATCAGACTCAACTTCTGCATTAGGAAGGTGATACCTAATTACATGGATTTGCACTATTGTGGCTTCTGTAATTTGTGTTTGATTGATTTCTCTAAGACTGGCAAATGTAAGATTAAGGTTTCCCATGCTCTTTTTGAAGTTTCATTGTCATGATGGGCACTTAGCATTACATTAATTTGATTTTATTTATTGACTTCCCGATGGCTCTCCTCAGAATACCACAGAGACATAGAAGAGCCTTTCACAAACAATTAATCTGTGGGAACTATAAAAGTATCATTATGTCCATTTTACAAATGAGGCTCTGAGGGTACGTCTAAACTACATGCCTCCATCGACGGAGGCATGTAGATTAGCCAGATCGGCAGAGGGAAATGAAGCCGCGATTAAAATAATCGCGGCTTCATTTAAATTTAAATGGCTGCCCCGCTCTGCCGATCAGCTGTTTGTCGGCAGATCGGGGCAGTCTGGACGCGACGCGCCGACAAAGAAGCCTTTCTTGATTGGCACAGGTAAA
Organism: Pelodiscus sinensis; assembly: GCF_052426305.1. Lineage (NCBI taxonomy): Eukaryota > Metazoa > Chordata > Testudines > Trionychidae > Pelodiscus > Pelodiscus sinensis. The sequence goes on from NC_143052.1 coordinate 225,406,585, forward strand.
CCTGGTTTCACGAGGCATACCTGTGCCGATCAAGAAAGGCTTCTTTGTCGGCGTGTCGTGTCCAGACTGCCCCGATCTGCTGACAAACAGCTGATCGGCAGAGCGGGGCAGCCATTTAATTTTAAATGAAGCCGCGATTATTTTAATCGCGGCTTCATTTCCCTCTGCCGATCTGGCTAATCTACATGCCTCCGTCGACGGAGGCATGTAATCTAGACACACCCTGAGATACAGAAATGTGAGTGACTTTCCCAGATAACACAAAAAATCTGCTAAAGAATTTAACCAAAATGTATTGATGTAGTGGCTTATGAAGAATATCCTTCATCTTTTTCAATAGCTCTGGCTAGGAAACAGAAGTGAGATTTTAATGGTATAAAATGACATAATAGAAATACTTTGGTCATTACTGATTTTGTTAGTATGCTCCTTTGGTACTTATGATGTTTTTCTTACCCGCTTAAACAGTACATTTTTTTAATTTTGAGGACTTTTGTCAGCTCCTAATCATAAGGTTTTGGCTTCCCATAATTAATATTTTCCTATGTAGTTCCAAAGGGAGAACTGGTTAAGAAATGGATTGTAGTTATATTCTAGTAGATACTAAAAAGTGGTCTGAAAAGAAGCAGCTCAATCAATATAATGTTTTCCTCATTTGAAAAATTTTGAAATGTGCTTAAAATATATAGGAGTGAGATTGTTTTCTTTTGGTGTTTCTTTTAGGAGTCCAGTATGCTTACCAATGCAGCCTGCTGGAATGATATCAGTAACACACTGGCACAGTCTTGCTTTCGCATAAATATTTTGCAGAAGCATAAATAAGATTATTACAGCAATACTCTGCAGGAGAAAGCACATGGAGATTTTACTCAGCAAGAAGGTGCTAATGAAAAACAGTAACACCTTTTACCATGTTAACGATCTTTTGATTTAAGATTTATTTTTAATGACACCATTTGGGTTTCAAAATCTTGCTAAACTTTTAGCCAAAGGTTGCAGGTGAGAACTAGAAAGAATTAATCTGATTTAGCATACACAAGCTGAACTTCTGTTGGCTACAAGAGAAAAATTAGTCTTTTGGAATACTGCCATATTCATAACTGCACTGAGCCATTAATCAATGAGCTGAGCAATAGTAAACTCGGAATAAATATTTTCAGTAGTAATATTGTTAGGCTGTACTTCCTTCATGTGTTGGTAGTCTCAATTCTATTCCTGTGGCCTGATCCAAAGCTTATCTGTTTATCAAAAATTATCCTCAAAGTTAACCAGGAAAGTCCAGAATTGAGTAGGCATAAAAATTTATCTATTCTCTCACCTCTGTATATCAAGCTGAGACAAAAGGTCAGAAAATATTTTTATTACATAGAAAATGTTGACAATTTTCTTTTCTATCAACATTTTTTAGAAAATATTAACTTTTAGATAAAAAACAAAATCAAGATTGGTTGGGAGGATGTTTTCTTCATTTGTTTTTATTTTTATTGTTTGTTTGCTTTGCCAAAATCAGATGTTTATGGTTTTCAGACCAAAAAAAGGCAAAGTTTTCTGTGGAATTCAGACACAATTTGTGACAAATTTTGCTTAATTGAGAACCCAGTTTCCCATTAAAATACGTTTGATGGAAATGGTTTGAATAGCCCTGTTTGAGGCATATTATCAGGGATGTTGAAAAAGAAAAGGGTAGTGACTTATTTTAACACCAGCGGTGGAGCTTTCTGTGGTCTGAGTATAAACTGATAACTTCAGACATCTCCAGGCCTTGTAGAGCTTTTAGATACCCATGAGTACTTTTTACGGACATTACTTTTGCTAAAATAGAAAGAAACTCAAAAAGAAAACAGATCTCACTAAAATATGGAATTATGTTTAAGACATTTTATTTATCTGCCTCTAGTAATCTTCTGGTGATCATATTTCTATTCACATTGTGCTAAAAAATTTAGCAATATCACAATAAATTGCTTCAATTTTAATTTTCTTTCAATCCGTAAGCAAGATTAATTAAAAAATAAATTACACGTTTCTAAAAAAAAAAAGAACAGCCAGTATGAAAATTCAGGTATCCTTTGTCTCTTTAATACTTTTTACTGACCTGACATATACTCCTTGACCTTTTCTCAACATCCTACACATTTTCTATAGATAGCTTAATCTCCTTTAAGATATTTTATGTGGTACTAATAGTTCAGGGTTTTTGAATAGCAAATCTAATTTAGTTAGCTTTTTATATGCATAACATACCACTTACAAAGGTAAGATTTAAACATTTCAAAAGCTATGCATCTATTCAGAAAGATATTGATAACAGTACCATAGCAGTCAATTTAGGTTTATTAGCTGAGTGGTAAATATTCAACAAAGTTTATGGAGATTTGGTTGACCAACTCCAATTAACATTAATGAAGGTTTCTGAGGTTAGACTCTCACAAATCATACTGAAAAATTACCCAAGAGTACCAAGTGATGTTTACTGATTCCAAGCTGGTAGGCATTGACAACAGGATTTTTTTTCCTCTATTGGGTATAAGCTCCTTAGTAGTAGTTGTAATGACTGAAATGGCCATTTAAAATTGTAAAGAGGTGCCAGCTACTGATTAATGACACCCATTGCATCAGCCATTGATATACATTGCAAATGTACTTTTTAACATGTGTGAGATTGTTGGTGCAAATTATCAGTTAAGCATGCATCCGTGACACTATTTCATAATGATGATTGTGAAGAGATCATACATTGCCAAACCACGTCAGTTCTTTCCACTAAAGAACTCTGAGGAGGGAGGAGACTGGACTGGCAGTATAACTATATACAGGCAATCCTTTTAACAAACCTTGGGTACTGGGAAATAGCTTTCATTCTAATGCGTGGTCTCTATATATTCCTGCTGGTAACAATCAAGTAAATAGTACAGCATCCAGAAGGCAGGTGGTGTGAGGAGGAGGAGGAGTGAAACAGGGACTGCAGAACTGTTATCCTACAGGGGGTATATGATTAGGTGCCATGTCAAGAGAGTGTCCCTGCATAACTGTGTTGTATAGCATTTGTGTACATTTCTAAGGGCTAGACACTAATGCTCCCTTTCAGGATAAATAGTACTATATTCCATAAATAATCTCTATGGCTGCAATAGGAATTTTTGCACAGCAAGGTACAAGTCAAAACAAGTGAGGGTGTCAGACTCTGAGTCTAAAATAGAAATACTAAGAAAGCACAACATGGATGGCACTTTAACCCTCACAGACAAAGTCCTGAGAACTTCAAGTCCTGTCATTTTAGCTAAGACATAAAAGGATATTATGCATAAATATAGTAATAAAATAGTAAAGGAACTGGCACATGAAATTGCAAGTCCATTAGCAAAAATGTTGAATGAATCTCTAACCTGAGGGGTTGTACCATTCGACTGGAGAATTGCTAATACAATTCCTATTTTTAAGAAAGAGAAACAAGTGACCAGGGTAACTACAGGCCTGTTAGTTTGACATCTGTAGTATGCAAGGTCTTGGAAAAAATTTTGAAGGAGAAAGTAGTTAGGGACTTTGAGGTTAATGGCAATTGGGACAAATTACAACATGGTTTTACAAAAGGTAGATCGTGCCTGAGTCCTCTTCTGATATAAATTATGAGGTGACTTTCCTTCTTCGGAAGGTATATGTTTGCAAACACCATGGCCAGTGCCAGTCAAATTAATAGGGTGAGTTTCCTCATGAGTTTCTGATGTCATGCTGTATCCTCTGAAGACTCTTTCATATTCAGCCTTTGAAGTCCTATAAGCAATTTGAAGTGCTCTGATAATTATCTTCTTATGTTTCCAATAAAGCACAGTAGCTCATTGAAAAACTGCTCTTTACTTTTAGGCTCTTTCCTAACTGTTGCATACCCACTTAATACATGGGTAGTTGCCTCTTCCAAACACAATTTAGCATTCATCGTTCAGTCCAACCTTTTGGTAACCTCTATCACATGCCTCTCCATGGTTTCATTCAGAATAATTCCAGCTCAGTTTTGGAATGATGAACTCCCTGAATAATACATTTTGATAACTTGTACCAGCATCTTATCTTTACAACTTTTCCCTTTAGTCCCTTGTACACGTCACATTTACTCTTCTCTTTAATATTTCACAGAGCTTTAAGTTTCTTCTAGTCAGTGTCGCTACATTCCAACTCGCATATCTCAGCTTACTCTGCTTACTCCATTTTTTAACTTTAAAATTATAAAAGAAATTCTGCTTTTATAAACTTTTCTCTATCTCCCAGTAACCAATTTGTTACCTACCAGTTGTGCTACAAAGCAGGCATCACTGAGGTATATTGAGACTGTCAATGACTTCATGTTTCTTTTTCTTCTGGACATAATTAATCTTTAAAGGCCTGATTTTGCATCTCTTACTCATTTTCAGTAGTACCTTATTCTCTGAGTAGTCCCATTGAGATTGAGGAAACTAACTGCAGAGTAAGAGACTACTCATGGATAAGGGTAGTCAAATCATGCTCCCTACATGAATGTAACTGTTAACAACAATTGTAGGCTCGGAAAGACTACATTTAAATCAGTAAGTATTAATAAATGTCAATTTTACTGCACATATACAAAATAATGAAAAAATATTTCAATGGACAAGAAACAAAAATTAGAGAGACATAGTGGGTGATGTAATATCCTTTTTGGACTAATGTTTGTGCATGACAGAGAACCAACTTTTGAATCTTACACTGAACCATTCTTCTGGGAAAGGAACTCACTGTGACATTGCTAGCTATTGCTTAACATAAGTATTTAACACTTATTTCAAAGGACCATTCAAGGTAAAGTGTCTCCTTCCCACTCTCTCTAGAGATAGGGAGGAAAGGAAGGGAAAGAAGCAATTATGGAAGAAGAGGGTCTTAGAAAAATAAGCTACCATGGCTAATGTGGAAAACAGCTCAGACACCAGAAGGAAAACTTGGTAGAAAAATAACCAAGGACACATACAAATATTCTCCTCTTTTATATTTGTGTGTGTGGTTACTTTAGGACCACTTCTATTTTGACTAATAAAGCAAAATTAAATGATCAGTAGCTCATAACTGAAAAGTGGCTATTGCTTCAGAATATGCTCACATCTCTCAGAACATTTCTTTGGAACCATTGTAGCTTAAGGTGGAATTTAACTTATTATGTCTATTGTGGTTTGTCAGTGAAATGGAAAGAGTGGTGTGAGTATATAAGCTGTTTACATGCAAAGTGGATAGCTAAGTATAAGCCAGGCAGCTAATCAAACATCTTTAAAGCCTGCATTTTATCTGATAGAGTCAACATGCATAGCAGATAGCTTGGCAGGTGAAAATTAGGGAGAATAGCTAGCTATCCGAAGAAAATTGCTTTTCAATTCCCCATAAATTGTTGTGATGGAGAACAGCATTATAAGCAAACATTCAAGCTCAATATAAACGTGATTTCAGTTAAAGAGAGACACAGAGATAAGAATGAAACATGATCCTCATACAATGGTAGTGTATATTGATACATTTTAAATATAATTCATGAAACATGTACAAATCTGTTCCATAATATAAAGTACATTGTAGCAACTTTCACAGTGTGATTAGTCTAGTGTGCATGTCTTTTGTCTGTTGTATTCAGTGCTGTTGTAGCCACACTTTAAAAAGAGAATCCTGGGAACTTAAATTCATAACTTTGACATTAAAAATCATGGTCTTAATAAGGACACTACATTTACGTTTTGTTACAACAATATGTAACCCACTGAATCCCCCTTTTAACTTATGACTTAGGCCTTTTGACTTGAATGTCCATTAGAATATGTGGAAACTACTTCTGCAGAGCTATCTGTTAGAAAATGATTTAGCTGTGACAGTCTGACTATCTTTTCTAGAACTGAGGAAGAACTCTGTGCAACTCTCTCTCACCAACAGAAGTTGGTCCAATAAATGATTTTACCTCACACTGTCTTTCCTTTGTCATGCTATATGCTTCTACAATATTCCTGTTAGTATCCATGTCTTTAGTTAGGAACTCAAGCAGTTAGACTTGCATTGTCAGTCTGAATCATAAAAGATACTCATAATATTTGTAAGAAGATATCTATCTACCTGTCTACATTATTGATCCTGATCTACATCTAGAATTAATTGTCATAGCTCTATTAAAGTAAAAGGATCTATGTCATTATACACTAGTGGAGGATCTAGCCTTACAATCTTTTATTATCTATTTATATTCAGAATGTTCTTTCTGAATATGGGTTGAGGAATAGGTTCAAGGTTTAAAATAAATCAGAGCTATTTATAATATGTTATGCCATATACATTTTCTGTGAATCAGTATGTCTAACTTAAACAACTTTTATTGGTGACCATATCTAAAAATTCCTGGATTTTATTTTTAAACCATGTTACTTAAGTCCATACAAAATTATGTCTTTCAACTGCTTACTTTCCAGGAAGGCTAAGTATGTATTTGGGAATATTAATTATTACTCAGCATAAAAGGATTACATTTTTCACAAAAGACTATCAAATTCTCCTATCAAAATTATTTAAATTATTTATTTTTACATGGAACGTAAAAGTTAGTTAAGGATCATTCACTCTCATGTCAGTCTTTTAAATATGTATTAATTGTTATTTATTTGTTTGAGTACCAATATGCTAGATTTTATAAAACACACATAAATAAGGACAGAATCTACCTCAAGATCTTGATCTAGACACATTAAAGAAAAGTCACATGAGGACATGCAGATGTAGGAATTACTTAGGTTACTATCCGAAGATCTAATAGCATTGCTTATTGTTCAGGTTGTCTACAAAATCCCATTTTAAGAACCTGTTTTCAATTGATCATAACTTTCCCAAATGTCAACCAGTTGGATTGTAATTTTCCATGTCAAGAGTCTGCCTCAGGATGAGGATGACAATGAGGATTTCAGCCAAAATAGTCAAGTGGTTTCTGGGAACAAAGCTAGGA